>NW_027637143.1:145200-167700 GCF_951216825.1 Electrona antarctica | reverse complement strand
AAAGCCCTCTGTAGTGCCTCCTCTCTAACAGAAAGCCCTCTGTAGTGCCTCCTCTAACAGAAAGCCCTCTGTAGTGCCTCCTCTCTAACAGAAAGCTCTATGTAGTGCCTCCTCTCTAACAGAAAGCCCTCTGTAGTGCCTCCTCTAACAGAAAGCCCTCTGTAGTGCCTCCTCTCTAACAGAAAGCCCTCTGTAGTGCCTCCTCTAACAGAAAGCCCTCTGTAGTGCCTCCTCTAACAGAAAGCCCTCTGTAGTGCCTCCTCTCTAACAGAAAGCTCTATGTAGTGCCTCCTCTCTAACAGAAAGCCCTCTGTAGTGCCTCCTCTAACAGAAAGCCCTCTGTAGTGCCTCCTAACAGAAAGCCCTCTGTAGTGCCTCCTCTCTAACAGAAAGCCCTCTGTAGTGCCTCCTCTCTAACATAAAGCCCTCTGTAGTGCCTCCTCTCTAACAGAAAGCCCTCTGTAGTGCCTCCTCTCTAACAGAAAACCCTCTGTAGTGCCTCCTAACAGAAAGCCCTCTGTAGTGCCTCCTCTAACAGAAAGCCCTCTGTAGTGCCTCCTCTAACAGAAAGCCCTCTGTAGTGCCTCCTCTAACAGAAAACCCTCTGTAGTGCCTCCTCTCTAACATAAAGCCCTCTGTAGTGCCTCCTCTCTAACAGAAAGCCCTATGTAGTGCCTCCTCTCTAACAGAAAGCCCTCTGTAGTGCCTCCTCTCTAACAGAAAGCCCTCTGTAGTGCCTCCTAACAGAAAGCCCTCTGTAGTGCCTCCTCTAACAGAAAGCCCTATGTAGTGCCTCCTCTCTAACAGAAAGCCCTATGTAGTGCCTCCTAACAGAAAGCCCTCTGTAGTGCCTCCTCTAACAGAAAGCCCTCTGTAGTGCCTCCTCTCTAACAGAAAGCCCCATGTAGTGCCTCCTCTCTAACAGAAAGCCCTCTGTAGTGCCTCCTCTCTAACAGAAAGCCCTATGTAGTGCCTCCTAACAGAAAGCCCTCTGTAGTGCCTCCTCTCTAACAGAAAGCCCTCTGTAGTGCCTCCTCTCTAATAGAAAGCCCTCTGTAGTGCCTCCTCTAACAGAAAGCCCTATGTAGTGCCTCCTCTAACAGAAAGCCCTCTGTAGTGCCTCCTCTCTAACAGAAGGCTCTATGTAGTGCCTCCTCTCTAACAGAAAGCCCTCTGTAGTGCCTCCTCTCTAATAGAAAGCCCTCTGTAGTGCCTCCTCTAACAGAAAGCCCTATGTAGTGCCTCCTCTAACAGAAAGCCCTCTGTAGTGCCTCCTCTCTAACAGAAGGCTCTATGTAGTGCCTCGTCTCTAACAGAAAGCCCTCTGTAGTGCCTCCTCTCTAACAGAAAGCCCTCTGTAGTGCCTCCTCCTAACAGAAAGCCCTCTGTAGTGCCTCCTCTAACAGAAAGCCCTCTGTAGTGCCTCCTCTCTAACAGAAAGCCCTATGTAGTGCCTCCTCTCTAACAGAAAGCCCTCTGTAGTGCCTCCTCTAACAGAAAGCCCTCTGTAGTGCCTCCTCTCTAACAGAAAGCCCTATGTAGTGCCTCCTCTCTAACAGAAAGCCCCATGTAGTGCCTCCACGTGGCGACAGACAGTATCAGGGTACAGTCCAGACCCTGGCTGAACTACCAGGGACTTGGAGGAGGTTTGGCCCACCGGTGTGTGGACATGCCCTGGTGCCCACGAACCAGCCCCCAACTGGACCTTCTGGACTGGTGGCGGAGATGTTCACCGTCCACTCCAAAGTGGAAGTGAGACATATGGGCCCTGAGGGTGGAGCACGAAGAGAAGAGAAGAGAGACATATGGGCCCTGAGGGTGGAGCACGAAGAGAAGAGAAGAGAAGTGAGACATATGGGCCCTGAGGGTGGAGCACGAAGAGAAGAGAAGAGAGACATATGGGCCCTGAGGGTGGAGCACGAAGAGAAGAGAAGAGAAGTGAGACATATGGGCCCTGAGGGTGGAGCACGAAGAGAAGAGAAGAGAAGAGAGACATATGGGCCCTGAGGGTGGAGCACGAAGAGAAGAGAAGAGAAGTGAGACATATGGGCCCTGAGGGTGGAGCACGAAGAGAAGAGAAGAGAAGAGAAGAGAGACATATGGGCCCTGAGGGTGGAGCACGACGAGAAGAGAAGAGAAGAGAAGAGAGACATCTGGGCCCTGAGGGTGGAGCACGAAGAGAAGAGAAGTGAGACATATGGGCCCTGAGGGTGGAGCACGACGAGAAGAGAAGAGAAGTGAGACATATGGGCCCTGAGGGTGGAGCACGACGAGAAGAGAAGTGAGACATATGGGCCCTGAGGGTGGAGCACGAAGAGAAGAGAAGAGAAGAGAGACATATGGGCCCTGAGGGTGGAGCACGACGAGAAGAGAAGAGAAGAGAGACATATGGGCCCTGAGGGTGGAGCACGAAGAGAAGAGAAGAGAAGTGAGACATATGGGCCCTGAGGGTGGAGCACGAAGAGAAGAGAAGAGAAGAGAAGAGAGACATATGGGCCCTGAGGGTGGAGCACGAAGAGAAGAGAAGAGAAGAGAAGAGAGACATATGGGCCCTGAGGGTGGAGCACGACGAGAAGAGAAGAGAAGTGAGACATATGGGCCCTGAGGGTGGAGCACGAAGAGAAGAGAAGAGAAGTGAAGTGAGACATATGGGCCCTGAGGGTGGAGCACGACGAGAAGAGAAGAGAGACATATGGGCCCTGAGGGTGGAGCACGAAGAGAAGAGAAGAGAGACATATGGGCCCTGAGGGTGGAGCACGACGAGAAGAGAAGAGAAGTGAGACATATGGGCCCTGAGGGTGGAGCACGAAGAGAAGAGAAGAGAAGTGAAGTGAGACATATGGGCCCTGAGGGTGGAGCACGAAGAGAAGAGAAGAGAAGTGAGACATATGGGCCCTGAGGGTGGAGCACGAAGAGAAGAGAAGAGAAGTGAAGTGAGACATATGGGCCCTGAGGGTGGAGCACGACGAGAAGAGAAGAGAGACATATGGGCCCTGAGGGTGGAGCACGAAGAGAAGAGAAGAGAGACATATGGGCCCTGAGGGTGGAGCACGACGAGAAGAGAAGAGAGACATATGGGCCCTGAGGGTGGAGCACGAAGAGAAGAGAAGAGAAGTGAGACATATGGGCCCTGAGGGTGGAGCACGACGAGAAGAGAAGAGAAGAGAAGAGAAGAGAGACATATGGGCCCTGAGGGTGGAGCACGAAGAGAAGAGAAGAGAAGAGAGACATATGGGCCCTGAGGGTGGAGCACGAAGAGAAGCTGAACCCATTTTGACCTGAGATCAGATTCTATAAAATGTCTTCTACATCCTGACACTTTTCTGAAAGTCAGTGTCAGTCATTCTTCGATTTAAAACAAATAGCAGACCTACAAGCTCATAGCGCGCCATAGTGGATGTGGTGAGCAGAGGCAGACTGGAGGCCATAGTGGATGTGGTGAGCAGAGGCAGACTGGAGGCCATAGTGGATGGGGTGAGGAGACAGAGGATGGGAGTGGAGGCCATAGTGGATGTGGTGAGCAGAGGCAGACTGCGATGGTACGGACACGTCGTAAGGAAGGAAGAGAACGATTGGGTGAAGAAAGTACTGTCGATTAACTTAGAGGGGACAAGACCCAGTGGACGGCCTATAAGAAGACCTGGCATTAACTTAGAGGGGACAAGACCCAGTGGACGGCCTATAAGAAGACCTGGCATTAACTTAGAGGGGACAAGACCCAGTGGACGGCCTATAAGAAGACCTGGCATTAACTTAGAGGGGACAAGACCCAGTGGACGACCTATAAGAAGACCTGGCATTAACTTAGAGGGGACAAGACCCAGTGGACGGCCTATAAGAAGACCTGGCATTAACTTAGAGGGGACAGGACCCAGTGGACGGCCTATAAGAAGACCTGGCATTAACTTAGAGGGGACAAGACCCAGTGGACGGCCTATAAGAAGACCTGGCATTAACTTAGAGGGGACAAGACCCAGCGGACGGCCTATAAGAAGACCTGGCATTAACTTAGAGGGGACAAGACCCAGTGGACGGCCTATAAGAAGACCTGGCATTAACTTAGAGGGGACAAGACCCAGCGGACGGCCTATAAGAAGACCTGGCATTAACTTAGAGGGGACAAGACCCAGTGGACGGCCTATAAGAAGACCTGGCATTAACTTAGAGGGGACAAGACCCAGCGGACGGCCTATAAGAAGACCTGGCATTAACTTAGAGGGGACAAGACCCAGCGGACGGCCTATAAGAAGACCTGGCATTAACTTAGAGGGGACAAGACCCAGCGGACGGCCTATAAGAAGACCTGGCATTAACTTAGAGGGGACAAGACCCAGCGGACGGCCTATAAGAAGACCTGGCAGACGACCGTGTTGGCTGACATGAAAGTGCTCGGCATCGACCATGAGGTGGCCATGGACCGTTCCCGGTGGTAGAAAGCCATATAGAGACCCAACCCGATCCAACCCAGCGGTGCCTGGAAAGCGGACTTTAAACCGATGATGATGATGATGATGATGATGATGATGATGATGTGAGCAGGCATAAATAAACACTTTTTGGTGGCCAAATTCTATTATTATCAATATTATTATTACCTTCATACACCTCAAGTTTCATATGACACAAAGAGTTTGAAGGTCCAAATGTTCAGTTTATCAAGTAAGATGAGACACATTCTGTGAAAATGTACGCAGAAAGTGGGGACTTGAAAATAAATGTTGGTTCTTCTCTGCAGGCTCTCAGCACATACTTTCAAATTGGGAAAGACTTATTTTCAAATTATTCAATTTGTGTGCAGAATTTTGCCTTAAAAAGCCATTTAAGCAATCTATGAAAGTATTGAATAAGTAAAATAACTATTCCAATCAATTACCCACTTGAATTATGCAGAAAGGTGTGCTTATAGGTCTCTACACAATAATGGCTCAAAAGTTGATCATATATCTGTTGTGACAATGTGTGTGTGGAAATATAAGGGTCCACATATTCAATTCATGATAACGACCACTAAGCCAGTGGTTCCCAAAACTTTTCACGTCAAGGACCCCCAAATTGACACTAATTGGCCGCGGACCCCCATTTGAAGAGATAATGCCAGGGACCCCCATTTGAAGAGATAATGCCAGGGACCCCCCATAAGAGAAGGTTTTGACGGCTCTAGCAGTGACTCAACCCGTTTATTTTCAAGGAGGCTACGGACCCCCATTTAATGATATTTCGATGGGACCCTCAATGTATATTATAGCTATGGCCCACCCATTTGATTCTATAGCTATGGCCCACCCATTTGATTCTATAGCTATGGCCCACCCATGTGATTCTATAGCTATGGCCCACCCATTTGATTCTATAGATATGGCCCACCCATTTGATTCTATAGCTATGGCCCACCCATTTTATTCTATAGCTATGGCCCACCCATTTGATTCTATAGCTATGGCCCACCCATTTGATTCTATAGCTATGGCCCACCCATTTGATTCTATAGCTATGGCCCACCCATTTGATTCTATAGCTATGGCCCACCCATTTGATTCTATAGCTATGGCCCACCCATTTGATTCTATAGCTATGGCCCACCCATTGTATTCTATAGCTATGGCCCACCCATTTTATTCTATAGCTATGGACCACCCATTTGATTCTATAGCTATGGCCCACCCATTTGATTCTATAGCTATGGCCCACCCATTTGATTCTATAGCTATGGCCCACCCATTTGATTCTATAGATATGGCCCACCCATTTGATTCTATAGCTATGGCCCACCCATTTTATTCTATAGCTATGGCCCACCCATTTGATTATATAGATATGGCCCACCCATTTGATTCTATAGCTATGGCCCACCCATTTGATTATATAGATATGGCCCACCCATTTGATTCTATAGCTATGGCACTGCTGGCTTATGTTGTCACACTATAATAGTGTTTCTGATTGTATCTCTACAGTTACAAAACGTACAAACACATGTTACCGCTCATATTAAAGCTTAGAATGGTGAGCAGTTTTCTATAGCCTTTAGGGACATGTTGGTTCTCATATCAGCACACACTTCCAAAATGGGGATGTTTACAAGCCTTGTTTTAAATTGCTTAGATGTGTGTGCATTGCATTAAAAGGCCATTTAAGCATATATGGAAGTTGTGTGGAAGTAAATTAACCATCCAATCAAATCCCCATATTTGAGTTATGCAGAAAAGGGGTTTCATTGGTCTCTGCACAAAGTAAGGTTCAAAAGTTGATCATATATTTGTTCTCACAATTTGCGTGTGACATTATAGGGGTGCATGTATTCAATGCATGATAACTTAGCCTGGCTAATAAGCCAGACTAATATCACACAACAATTTTTTTTTGCCAACGGCAGATTCGGTCTGGCTTTTTAGCCAGGCTAATGATAACTACCACTAAGCTGCTAGTCTAATGATAACTACCACTAAGCTGCTAGTCTAATGATAACGACCACTAAGCTGCTAGTCTAATGATAACGACCACTAAGCTGCTAGTCTAATGATAACTACCACTAAGCTGCTAGTCTAATGATAACTACCACTAAGCTGCTAGTCTAATGATAACTACCACTAAGCTGCTAGTCTAATGATAACTACCACTAAGCTGCTAGTCTAATGATAACGACCACTAAGCTGCTAGTCTAATGATAACGACCACTAAGCTGCTAGTCTAATGATAACTACCACTAAGCTGCTAGTCTAATGATAACTACCACTAAGCTGCTAGTCTAATGATAACTACCACTAAGCTGCTAGTCTAATGATAACTACCACTAAGCTGCTAGTCTAATGATAACTACCACTAAGCTGCTAGTCTAATGATAACTACCACTAAGCTGCTAGTCTAATGATAACTACCACTAAGCTGCTAGTCTAATGATAACTACCACTAAGCTGCTAGTCTAATGATAACTACCACTAAGCTGCTAGTCTAATGATAACTACCACTAAGCTGCTAGTCTGCAATGGTTATCATACACAAATGTGAAGTAGAGATGTAGGCTACAGCTAGTCAAAAATTCAAACAAGAATTTGCCCACCCATTTCGTAATTAAGGCACAAATTAGGGGAGTCTGTCTCATGAACTAACTGTATATAATAATAATCTGTTGATCACATCAATGGTTCTTTATAGTCTATAGTCTATTTATAGCATATTGCCCCCCCCCCCCTTCATCTTCAGGTGTCTGTTTTTATTATTGATTACTGTTAACTGTGAAATGGAATTATTGCACAGAATACCTCCATGAATGATATAAATGCTACATTATTTGTCTAATCATGTGTGTTAGACACTCACTACTTTACTACAGTATAGGCTACAGTGGATTTCAACCCATTTCATATCAAGGCCCAAATTATTTATTCAGAAAATGAGCCACGGACCATTTGATGACATTTAGCCTCCCGCACCAAAGACTAAGGATTGTGTCCACAAGTCCATGCTGTGATTGATGTGGTTACCGGTACCATAGAAGAAATAACAGGCGTTGATGAAAATAACAATTCTTCTACATTCTCTAATTGTGTAGACTTGTTGTAATTGCGCTGGTCTCCTAGAGATTCCTCATTCCAGAGACCCCTAATACAAAAACATATGGAGAAGCCGCCTTTATAGCTACTATGGCCCTGTGCTGTGGAACAGCCTGCCAAGGGATCTACGGTTCCTTTATAGCTACTATGGCCCTGTGCAGTAGAACAGCCTGCCAATGGTTCTATGGTTCCTTTAGCTACTATGGCCCTGTGCAGTAGAACAGCCTGCCAATGGTTCTATGGTTCCTTTAGCTACTATGGCCCTGTGCTGTGGAACAGCCTGCCAAGGGATCTACGGTTCCTTTATAGCTACTATGGCCCTGTGCTGTAGAACAGCCTGCCAAGGGATCTATGGTTCCTTTATAGCTACTATGGCCCTGTGCTGTAGAACAGCCTGCCAAGGGATCTATGGTTCCTTTATAGCTACTATGGCCCTGTGCTGTAGAACAGCCTGCCAAGGGATCTATGGTTCCTTTATAGCTACTATGGCCCTGTGCTGTAGAACAGCCTGCCAAGGGATCTACGGTTCCTTTATAGCTACTATGGCCCTGTGCTGTAGAACAGCCTGCCAAGGGATCTATGGTTCCTTTATAGCTACTATGGCCCTGTGCTGTAGAACAGCCTGCCAAGGGATCTATGGTTCCTTTATAGCTACTATGGCCCTGTGCTGTAGAACAGCCTGCCAAGGGATCTACGGTTCCTTTATAGCTACTATGGCCCTGTGCTGTAGAACAGCCTGCCAAGAGATCTATGGTTCCTTTATAGCTACTATGGCCCTGTGCAGTAGAACAGCCTGCCAAGGGATCTATGGTTCCTTTATAGCTACTATGGCCCTGTGCTGTAGAACAGCCTGCCAAGGGATCTACGGTTCCTTTATAGCTACTATGGCCCTGTGCAGTAGAACAGCCTGCCAAGGGATCTATGGTTCCTTTATAGCTACTATGGCCCTGTGCTGTAGAACAGCCTGCCAAGAGATCTATGGTTCCTTTAGCAGCTACTATGGCCCTGTGCAGTAGAACAGCCTGCCAAGGGATCTATGGTTCCTTTAGCAGCTACTATGGCCCTGTGCTGTGGAACAGCCTGCCAAGGGTTCTATGGTTCTCTGAATCTGTGGACATTTTTAAAACGAAATCTTAAGACACAGGCTCTTTAGCATCGCTTTTACTTAGATCATTGCATGTCTGTTTCCTGTTTTAGTTGCTGCTTTTGTTTTTACTATTACTATGTAGTTGATGCTTTGGTTGTATTTTTTGCTCTTTCTGTGAAGCACTTTGAACTGCACTCGCTGTCTGAAATGTGCTATATAAATAAATAAAGATTGATTGATTGATTGATAATTGAAGTAATGCAGACAATTTAACAATAATGTAACTCTTGAGAGCGTAACATGAAACCAAATGGACCCATTGGGTCCATTTGGTTTCATTTTACGCTCTCAAGATTTAAAGATCTATAAAGGGTCCATTTGGTTACCAACTCTCCATCATTTAGCTATAGGGACCACCTGGAACCCCCTCAAGGACCACTGGTGGTCCCCGGACCACTGGTTGAAAACCACTGATTTAGTACAGGACTGATTGCCATGTTGTTGTTGATATTATTCACACACTGTACAAGAATAGCTACACACAGACGTTCAATGCTGTACTGAGGTTTACCACCAGGTGGTGCCAGTAAATCATTTAGATTTTTTTATAGCCTTTTTTTAGGTTGTTATTAGAGAAAGTAAAAGATGAGGGTTAAACTCTTTTCATTTGCTGCTTTCTTTCGTTTTAGCAATTTTAGCTATTTTTTACAGGGGGGCGGGGGCATTCGAACATATATATATATATATATATATATATATATATATATATATATATACATACATATATATATACATACATACATGTTGAGCCATACAACACAGTATGGCAGCCCCCTATAGTACCCCCCTTCACATTCAGTAGATCCTGGGATCTTTTGTGGCCAGATGTAATTTACTGGGGTCTAGTAGGACTAAAAAATCACTATACAATTGTGTAAAATAATACATATTTAGCCCCATGTTCGAATGCCCCCGCCCCCAGCAAAACATTAACACTCTCTAATAACAACCTAAAACATGAACCATGGTTAAAAAACCCTTTAATCTGTACCAAGTAGACCTCTAGTAACTAAACACATTCAATCTGTACCAAGTAGACCTCTAGTAACTAAACACATTCAATCTGTACCAAGTAGACCTCTAGTAACTAAACACATTCAATCTGTACCAAGTAGACCTCTAGTAACTAAACACATTCAATCTGTACCAAGTAGACCTCTAGTAACTAAACACATTCAATCTGTACCAAGTAGACCTCTAGTAACTAAACACATTCAATCTGTACCAAGTAGACCTCTAGTAACTAAACACATTCAATCTGTACCAAGTAGACCTCTAGTAACTAAACACATTCAATCTGTACCAAGTAGACCTCTAGTAACTAAACACATTCAATCTCAGGCTTCTTATTGTATTGTTGAGTCCTATACACATGTTTAAGGTTTGTTTTTGAGGCCCTCCTATACACATGTTTAAGGTTTGTTTTTGAGGCCCTCCTATACACATGTTTAAGGTTTGTTTTTGAGGCCCTCCTATACACATGTTTAAGGTTTGTTTTTAAAGCCCTCCTATACACATGTTTAAGGTTTGTTTTTGAGGCCCTCCTATACACATGTTTAATGTTTGTTTTTGAGGCCCTCCTATACACATGTTTAAGGTTTGTTTTTGAGGCCCTCCTATACACATGTTTAAGGTTTGTTTTTGAGGCCCTCCTATACACATGTTTAAGGGAAAATGTACGCCATAATGTGCCTCATTACGTCATATTGTCTCTTTATGTTAATGGCGTTTAATGTTTGTGTTGGCACCGTTTGTTTTACATCACCTAATCAACATGAGTTAGACTTTAATATGTTAGCACCCCTCACTTCACAAGGGTGTGATTGCAAAATATTGCTGCCATTAGTTTCAAAAAAGCTTTACACCCTGTAGAAAACACAGCTGTTTACAGAACGCTGTACCTCCTCCAACTGCAAATATACTTTACACATTTAACTGCTTTTATTATATTTTTTGACACTTGCTTTGGCAGCGTAAACATATCTCATGCCAATAAAGTTAGTTAGTCTAGTAGCCAGCCCATAGAGCCCCAAGTGAACCCGGACATGTTGAGTACACCAAGGTTTTATGTTATACATGTTGAGTATGGGTCCCCAGCATGTAGAAACTGCTGGATGCTAACTATGTTGAGCAATTTTCATAATTGGCATAATATGTGACCATACCATTAACAACCTATAGAAGGCAAAAAAGTCAAAATGTCATCATGCTTTATCTAGCATGTGATGTGTCAAACTAGGGGGTTTTCATGATGCTGAATCCATTCCAAGCATTCGTTTTGCCAAAAAAAAACCTCATTGGGCTTAAAACAGCCATGCCCACATTTGTGATGACGGCATTGGCCGTTTTTAGCCCAATGAGTTTTTTTTTGCAAAACTAATGTTACCCCCTAGTTTGACACATCACATGCTAGATAAAGCATGATGAAAATTTGAATATTTTGCCTTCTATAGGTTGTTAATATGGTCACATATTTTGCCAATTATGAAAATTGCTCAACATATGCAAGTTAGCATCCGGCAGTTTCTACATGCTGGGGACCCATACTCAACATTTCTAACATAAAACGTTGGTGTACTCAACATGTCCGGGTTCACTTTTTGGCTACTAGACTAAGTAGTAATAGACCATCTATTGTCATGGAACGATCAGATTGATTCAGTGTGTAAGAAAACAAAGCAAATAATCTACTTCCTTCGCCGTCTAAGATCCTTCGGTGCTAGTAGACGGATTCTTCTTTTGTTTTTCACTTCTGTTATGAGTGTTCTTCAGTACTGTAGTACCACCTGGTATGGATGTACTGTACTCTATATTACTGTTATTAATCAGTACTGTAGTACCACCTGGTATGGATGTACTGTATACTACTGTTATTAATCAGTACTGTAGTACCACCTGGTATGGATGTACTGTATACTACTGCTATTAATCAGTACTGTAGTACCACCTGGTATGGATGTACTGTATACTACTGTTATTAATCAGTACTGTAGTACCACCTGGTATGGATGTACTGTATTAATCAGTACTGTAGTACCACCTGGTATGGATGTACTGTATTAATCAGTACTGTAGTACCACCTGGTATGGATGTTTGTCTGCAGCCCTAAAGTCACAAATGCTGCAACAACTGAACATTTGTTCAAAGATTGTTGGACAACCACTTCAGAAACTTTATACATCCACGTATGATAACAGCATCCTAAGGTTAGCAAGGAATATCACCTCTAATACTAAGCATGTGTTGTATGGAGAATATAGGTTGCTACCTTCAGGAAGGAGATATGGTGTACCAGCATACAATAAGGTCAGACTAAAGAGGTCCTTTGTCCACCAGTCGACCTTGAGGCTTAATCAGGAGTCGTAGTAGCCACAGGGAAATCTAGACGGTGGACATTGCTCTTGTCTTCATGTATTTATGTATGTAAATTGTCTTGTTCTTTGTGTTGTGTCAAATGTGTGTATACAGGTATGTGTTCTGCATACTTGGCTGCTGGGTCGCAAGACAAGTTTCAGTGTGAACTGACAATAAAGTACTGTATGATATCATATCATATACAATCAAGAACAAGGCTTTAGGTAAAATAATGACTTTATTGGCAATTGTTAATTACCACTATAGGTCGGTTTGGCATCGATGATATTGGTAGCCTATACGCTGCCAGATGGTTGGGCCACCAACAGAATGCTATTGGTAGCCTATACGCTGCCAGATGGTTGTACTACCAACAGAATGATATTGGTAGCCTATACGCTGCCAGATGGTTGTACTACCAACAGAATGCTATTGGTAGCCTATACGCTGCCAGATGGTTGTACTACCAACAGAATGATATTGGTAGCCTATACGCTGCCAGATGGTTGTACTACCAACAGAATGATATTGGTAGCCTATACGCTGCCAGATGGTTGTACTACCAACAGAATGCTATTGGTAGCCTATACGCTGCCAGATGGTTGTACTACCAACAGAATGATATTGGTAGCCTATACGCTGCCAGATGGTTGTACTACCAACAGAATGATATTGGTAGCCTATACGCTGCCAGATGGTTGGACCACCAACAGAATGATATTGGTAGCCTATACGCTGCCAGATGGTTGGGCCACCAACAGAATGCTATTGGTAGCCTATACGCTGCCAGATGGTTGGGCCACCAACAGAATGATATTGGTAGCCTATACGCTGCCAGATGGTTGGACCACCAACAGAATGATATTGGTAGCCTATACGCTGCCAGATGGTTGGGCCACCAACAGAATGCTATTGGTAGCCTATACGCTGCCAGATGGTTGGACCACCAACAGAATGATATTGGTAGCCTATACGCTGCCAGATGGTTGGGCCACCAACATAATGCTATTGGTAGCCTATACGCTGCCAGATGGTTGGACCACCAACAGAATGATATTGGTAGCCTATACGCTGCCAGATGGTTGGGCCACCAACAGAATGATATTGGTAGCCTATACGCTGCCAGATGGTTGGGCCACCAACAGAATGATATTGGTAGCCTATACGCTGCCAGATGGTTGGGCCACCAACATAATGCTATTGGTAGCCTATACGCTGCCAGATGGTTGGGCTACCAACAGAATGATATTGGTAGCCTATACGCTGCCAGATGGTTGGACCACCAACAGAATGATATTGGTAGCCTATACGCTGCCAGATGGTTGGGCTACCAACAGAATGATATTGGTAGCCTATACGCTGCCAGATGGTTGGGCTACCAACAGAATGCTATTGGTAGCCTATACGCTGCCAGATGGTTGGGCTACCAACAGAATGATATTGGTAGCCTATACGCTGCCAGATGGTTGTACTACCAACAGAATGATATTGGTAGCCTATACGCTGCCAGATGGTTGGGCTACCAACAGAATGCTATTGGTAGCCTATACGCTGCCAGATGGTTGGGCTACCAACAGAATGATATTGGTAGCCTATACGCTGCCAGATGGTTGGGCCACCAACAGAATGATATTGGTAGCCTATACGCTGCCAGATGGTTGGGCCACCAACAGAATGATATTGGTAGCCTATACGCTGCCAGATGGTTGGGCTACCAACATAATGCTATTGGTAGCCTATACGCTGCCAGATGGTTGGACCACCAACAGAATGATATTGGTAGCCTATACGCTGCCAGATGGTTGGGCTACCAACAGAATGCTATTGGTAGCCTATACGCTGCCAGATGGTTGGACCACCAACAGAATGATATTGGTAGCCTATACGCTGCCAGATGGTTGGACCACCAACATAATGCTATTGGTAGCCTATACGCTGCCAGATGGTTGTACTACCAACAGAATGATATTGGTAGCCTATACGCTGCCAGATGGTTGTACTACCAACAGAATGATATTGGTAGCCTATACGCTGCCAGATGGTTGTACTACCAACATAATGCTATTGGTAGCCTATACGCTGCCAGATGGTTGTACTACCAACAGAATGATATTGGTAGCCTATACGCTGCCAGATGGTTGGACCACCAACAGAATGATATTGGTAGCCTATACGCTGCCAGATGGTTGTACTACCAACAGAATGATATTGGTAGCCTATACGCTGCCAGATGGTTGGGCCACCAACAGAATGATATTGGTAGCCTATACGCTGCCAGATGGTTGGGCTACCAACAGAATGATATTGGTAGCCTATACGCTGCCAGATGGTTGGGCTACCAACAGAATGATATTGTTCAATACAAAGGTGATTTTTTTATTTTTATGATTATTTCTTTCAGAAATCTTACAGAATTTCAACCCAACTCTTTCCCTCAAAGCCCTGAGTCTCCATAGGGCCGGGGACCCCCGCGGTCCTCTTTCCCTCAAAGCCCTGAGTCTCCATAGGGCCGGGGACCCCCTGAGTCTCCATAGGGCCGGGGACCCCCTGAGTCTCCATAGGGCCGGGGACCCCCGCGGTCCTCTTTCCCTCAAAGCCCTGAGTCTCCATAGGGCCGGGGACCCCCTGAGTCTCCATAGGGCCGGGGACCCCCTGAGTCTCCATAGGGCCGGGGACCCCCTGAGTCTCCATAGGGCCGGGGACCCCCTGAGTCTCCATAGGGCCGGGGACCCCCGCGGTCCTCTTTCCCTCAAAGCCCTGAGTCTCCATAGGGCCGGGGACCCCCTGAGTCTCCATAGGGCCGGGGACCCCCGCGGTCCTCTTTCCCTCAAAGCCCTGAGTCTCCATAGGGCCGGGGACCCCCTGAGTCTCCATAGGGCCGGGGACCCCCTGAGTCTCCATAGGGCCGGGGACCCCCTGAGTCTCCATAGGGCCGGGGACCCCCTGAGTCTCCATAGGGCCGGGGACCCCCTGAGTCTCCATAGGGCCGGGGACCCCCTGAGTCTCCATAGGGCCGGGGACCCCCTGAGTCTCCATAGGGCCGGGGACCCCCTGAGTCTCCATAGGGCCGGGGACCCCCTGAGTCTCCATAGGGCCGGGGACCCCCTGAGTCTCCATAGGGCCGGGGACCCCCTGAGTCTCCATAGGGCCGGGGACCCCCTGAGTCTCCATAGGGCCGGGGACCCCCTGAGTCTCCATAGGGCCGGGGACCCCCTGAGTCTCCATAGGGCCGGGGACCGTCTCCATAGGGCCGGGGACCCCCTGAGTCTCCATAGGGCCGGGGACCCCCTGAGTCTCCATAGGGCCGGGGACCCCCTGAGTCTCCATAGGGCCGGGGACCGTCTCCATAGGGCCGGGGACCCCCTGAGTCTCCATAGGGCCGGGGACCCCCTGAGTCTCCATAGGGCCGGGGACCCCCTGAGTCTCCATAGGGCCGGGGACCCCCTGAGTCTCCATAGGGCCGGGGACCCCCTGAGTCTCCATAGGGCCGGGGACCCCCTGAGTCTCCATAGGGCCGGGGAGGTATGGGATTTTTATTACCGCGGTTATTGTCGGCCCCCATACCGCCGGTATGGCGATAATTACCGCACCCCCCCCCCTACTGGCTACAGGCTACTGTAATTCTGCAAACTGTTAATAAATAGTTCAATCAATCAATCAATACTTGTTTGTGCCGAATCTGGGTTGCACATGGTTTGTTGAACTCCCTCTGGTGTTGCTGGCATATGATTAGACTGACTGAGCCTCACTGTTTATTATGATACACTTTATTTCATATCAACCATATGCACTTAGGCCTAGAACCCAGGGTTAGGGTTAGAACTAGGGTTAGGGTTAGGGTTAGAACCTAGGGCGCCAGAACAGCACGGACAAAAAAACTTAAAAAAAAAAAAAAAAAAACTTTAACTTTTTTTTTTTTTTTTTTCCGCGGTAACGAACCCGATACCGCGGTATGCGTTGTATACCGGCGGTATGGCGATATTGCGGTTATTGCACCCAGCCCTACCGGGGACCCCCGCGGACCCCCGGGGACCCCCTGAGTCTCCATAGGGCCGGGGACCCCCGCGGACCCCCGGGGACCCCCTGAGTCTCCATAGGGCCGGGGACCCCCGCGGACCCCCGGGGACCCCCTGAGTCTCCATAGGGCCGCGGACCCCCGCGGACCCCCGCGGACCTTCAGACAGGCTTAGTCCTGCAGGCTGCGCTCAGTATGGCACTGGATCAGTCCTTGATGATTGGGGGAGGAGTGCATGTATGGGGGGGAGGTGTGTGTGTGTGGGGGGGGGGGGATAGGTACGGTAAAGCTGATCCCAGATCAGTCTTGAGGAGGGGGAGGGGCCACGGCACCACGAGCCCCTCTGAAACTTCCATGGGCTACAGCTTTTGTTTTTTTTCTCAAAACCCTGAATTCTTTATTGAAAATATGCTCATATACACAACACTTCTCCTACACCATACAAAACAGTACAATCACTTTTGTAAATAACACATTGACGCAAACCCCCACACATTAATATCCCTACCCCCCCCCCCCCCCCACCCTAAAAACTCTTTAGAGATGCTACGTTAAGCCCTTATTACTCCCCTCCCTCCCACCCCCCTCCCCTCCCCCCCCACCTCTGAGAGAGAAAGAAGACAAATCAGAAAGGACTCCATTATAACTCAGACAACAGAACGAGAGAAGACACCAAGTTACATACAGACAGACATCATAATAACCACAAGCTTGTTTGTGTGGTTGTTTTAAGTGAAAAGCTATTTTAAAAGCTATTTAAAAATAAATTATTGTGGGGGGGGGGGGGTCTTTGCTTTTGTGGTTTGCCTCAAGTCTACTGAAATGCCAGAGGGGGGTGTGGAAGAGAGAGAGAGAGAGAGGGGGGTGTGGAAGAGAGAGAGAGAGAGAGAGAGAGAGAGAGAGAGGGGGGTGTGGAAGAGAGAGAGAGAGGGGGGTGTGGAAGAGAGAGAGAGAGAGAGAGAGGGGGGTGTGGAAGAGAGAGAGAGAGAGAGAGAGAGAGAGAGGGGGGTGTGGAAGAGAGAGAGAGAGGGGGGTGTGGAAGAGAGAGAGAGAGAGAGAGAGAGAGAGGGGGGTGTGGAAGAGAGAGAGAGAGAGAGAGAGGGGGGTGTGGAAGAGAGAGAGAGAGAGAGGGGCGTTTGTGTCCATTCGACGGTCCAAGAGAGATATACGGAGGAAGATTCTGGAGTGACTGACACACGTGACGTGATCTTTGTTTAGAATGGAGAGAGAGATAGTTTAGAATGGAGAGAGAGAGATAGTTTAGAATGGAGAGAGAGAGATAGTTTAGAATGGAGAGAGAGAGATAGTTTAGAATGGAGAGAGATAGTTTAGAATGGAGAGAGAGAGATAGTTTAGAATGGAGAGAGAGATAGTTTAGAATGGAGAGAGAGATAGTTTAGAATGGTGTAGTTTAGATAGGTTTAGAATGGAGAGAGAGAGATAGTTTAGAATGGAGAGAGAGATAGTTTAGAATGGAGAGAGAGATAGTTTAGAATGGTGTAGTTTAGATAGGTTTAGAATGGAGAGAGAGAGATAGTTTAGAATGGTGTAGTTTAGATAGGTTTAGAATGGAGAGAGAGAGATAGTTTAGAATGGAGAGAGAGATAGTTTAGAATGGAGAGAGAGATAGTTTAGAATGGTGTAGTTTAGATAGGTTTAGAATGGAGAGAGAGAGATAGTTTAGAATGGTGTAGTTTAGATAGGTTTAGAATGGAGAGAGAGAGATAGTTTAGAATGGTGTAGTTTAGATAGGTTTAGAATGGAGAGAGAGAGATAGTTTAGAATGGTGTAGTTTAGATAGGTTTAGAATGGAGAGAGAGAGATAGTTTAGAATGGTGTAGTTTAGATAGGTTTAGAATGGAGAGAGAGAGATAGTTTAGAATGGTGTAGTTTAGATAGGTTTAGAATGGAGAGAGAGAGATAGTTTAGAATGGTGTAGTTTAGATAGGTTTAGAATGGAGAGAGAGAGATAGTTTAGAATGGTGTAGTTTAGATAGGTTTAGAATGGTGAGAGAGAGATAGTTTAGAATGGAGAGAGAGAGATAGTTTAGAATGGTGTAGTTTAGATAGGTTTAGAATGGTGAGAGAGAGATAGTTTAGAATGGTGTAGTTTAGATAGGTTTAGAATGGTGAGAGAGAGATAGTTTAGAATGGAGAGAGAGAGATAGTTTAGAATGGAGAGAGAGAGATAGTTTAGAATGGAGAGAGAGATAGTTTAGAATGGTGTAGTTTAGATAGGTTTAGAATGGAGAGAGAGAGATAGTTTAGAATGGTGTAGTTTAGATAGGTTTAGAATGGAGAGAGAGAGATAGTTTAGAATGGTGTAGTTTAGATAGGTTTAGAATGGAGAGAGAGAGATAGTTTAGAATGGTGTAGTTTAGATAGGTTTAGAATGGAGAGAGAGAGATAGTTTAGAATGGTGTAGTTTAGATAGGTTTAGAATGGAGAGAGAGAGATAGTTTAGAATGGTGTAGTTTAGATAGGTTTAGAATGGAGAGAGAGAGATAGCTGGCGACTGTCAAAAGCAAAACAGTGGCACATTTAAGAGATTTCAGGTCAAATTACAGACATGCGAGAAGCAGAATTTCACATGGAAGCTATAACTCTTTTAAAGGCGAGGGGTGGACATATTATAGTTCAAACCTGATTCATTGGTGGGCAACACTCCTTCCACTCATATTGGCCTGGGTGCGACCCGTGGGACACATGGGTGTCACTGTCCCATCCCCATGGGACACATGGGTGTCACTGTCCCATCCCCATGGGACACATGGGTGTACATGTGTCCCACGTACACCCATGGGACACATGGGTGTCACTGTCCCATCATGGGTGTCACTGTCCCATCATGGGTGTCACTGTCCCATCATGGGTGTCCCATCATGGGTGTCACTGTCCCATCATGGGTGTCACTGTCCCATGTCCACTTTGCCCCAGACCTCCCGGGCTCCGAGGGACTTCCAGGCTCTGCCAAGGACCGCATTAACCTTTTCTATCCCAAAACGGTGCCTCGTCCAGAACGTGTCAAGCCCCCCCGATGGACTGACTGCCCCCCCGATGGACTGACTGCCCCCCTGATGCCCCCCCGATGGACTGACTGCCCCCCGATGGACTGACTGCCCCCCCGATGGACTGACTGCCCCCCCGATGCCCCCCCGATGGACTGACTGCCCCCCCGATGGACTGACTGCCCCCCCGATGGACTGACTGACCCCCCGATGCCCCCCCGATGGACTGACTGCCCCCCCGATGGACTGACTGTGTTTTCACTTCATAGGAACAGTTGTGGTTGAAGTGAAGGAAAGACAGGAAAAAAAGTAAAATAATCCAAAACAACGTAAGAGAATAATAGTAATAATAATAATAATAAAAAGCTTAATAAATGAGGAGTCCAGTTGACTGGTTATATTTTAATATGATAATACAGGGGTAGAGGGGTCAACCGAGAAAAAAATATATGATAATGAGAAAACAAAACAAAAAATTAAAGTAACAAAAAAGTTCAATAAAAACCAAGACAGAAAAGCATTCATTTTAAACATTTTTTTTTTGTTTCTTTTCTTTGTTTTTATCAGTTTGTAGCAAATAGTCGTTACATAACCCTGAAAAAAGGGGGAGGAAGAGAAAGCTTTGAACGAACAGTGTGCACGTGTGTGTGTATGTGCGCGCGCGAGCGCGCACGGACCACTGGTTGCACTCAACAACATGGCTGTGTGTGTGCGTGCGTGTGTGTGTGTGCACGGTTCACGTCTCAAGCTCATAGAGCAGAGGTTTCCAATGTGGGGTCCGAGGACCCCCAGGGGTCCTTGGGGGGAGTTTCAGGGGGGGGGGGGGGGTCCTAGTTAAATGATAAGATAGGAACCAAATGGACCCTACAGGGTCCATTTGGTTCCATTTGTACACTCTGAGTTAAATCAACTTTGATTTTACAATATAAAGTGGGGGTCACAGTAATAGAAATCCCATTAAATTGAGGTCCGTCCGTAACCTAATGCATGTCAAACCGGGGGGGGGGGGGGGGGGGGGGGGGGGGGGGGTCCGCGGGGCTAATTAGTGTCAAATTGGGGGTCCTTGACATGAAAAAGTTTGAGAACCACTGTCGTCACAGAGGATTGTTGAGTGTGTGTGTGTGTGTGTGTGTGTGTGTGTGTGCACGCGGTCGCGCAGGTCCTGGTGTGTCGCGTCGTAATACTACCCGATTCGTACTCGGGTGTCGGCGTGGTGGCAGATCGGTCTATTCCGAGCTGGCGGCTGGGATAGCGTCGGCTAGCTCGCGGCTGGGATAGCGTCGGCTAGCTCGCGGCTGGGATAGCGTCGGCTAGCTCGCGGCTGGGATAGCGTCGGCTAGCTCGCGGCTGGGATAGCGTCGGCTAGCTCGCGGCTGGGATAGCGTCGGCTAGCTCGCGGCTGGGATAGCGTCGGCTAGCTCGCGGCTGGGATAGCGTCGGCTAGCTCGCGGCTGGGATAGCGTCGGCTAGCTCGTGGCTGGGATAGCGTCGGCTAGCTCGCGGCTGGGATAGCGTCGGCTAGCTCGTGGCTGGGATAGCGTCGGCTAGCTCGCGGCTGGGATAGCGTCGGCTAGCTCGTGGCTGGGATAGCGTCGGCTAGCTCGCGGCTGGGATAGCGTCGGCTAGCTCGCGGCTGGGATAGCGTCGGCTAGCTCGCGGCTGGGATAGCGTCGGCTAGCTCGCGGCTGGGATAGCGTCGGCACGCCACAACCGACCCAGCCCAGCGAATGTAACTTAAGCGTCAACGAAAACCGTGCGCGCCGTCTGCACCGGCTCTGAGGCGACGTGTTGTTCGACCATCACACCTCCTAAAAGTGGACCAATCATCGACTCACGCAAACGACCCCCCCCCCCCTTACCACAGGTTCCAAATACACTTCATTCAAATGTAGCTTTTCTTTAAAAAATTATTTCATCTCCCCCAAAAACGTATTAAATCCAAAATCCTCAGTGCCACCTGAACGCTATGTCATATGTATATATATATTTGTGTGTGTGTGTGTGTGTGTGTTTATATATATATAAAAAAACAATTTTGAATGTAAAATAAAAGCCCCTGATTAAAAAAAACTGAAGTTTTTCTTTTACAAAATGGCTCTCCAGTATTCTTTGTTCCACAGACAGAGGGCGCTATGGGGCTTTAGATGACTTGGAACGGGTTTTAAAATCCTCTTTACAATTTCAATGTAGAGGGGGGGGGGGGGGCATGAATCTTCTGCTGGTGAGAACGCGCACCCACACACACACACACACACACACACACACACACCCACACGCACACACACCCACACGCACACACCTTGGGGAGGGGGGCTACGAGGGGGTCCCTATAGCTACATGTACTCTCACACAAGTCAGATTAACATCCATGACATTGATCATTTTACAGTAGATTGAGGTCCCGGAGAAAGGTGGGGGTCCCTGGGGGTCCACCACGGTCCTACAGCTCGTGGGGGTCCCTGGGGGTCCCTGGGGGTCCACCACGGTCCTACAGCTCGTGGGGGTCCCTGGGGGTCCACCACGGTCCTACAGCTCGTGGGGGTCCCTGGGGGTCCGTGGCCGACGTGGGGGGTCCCTGGGGGTCCGTGGCTGACATGGGGGTCCCTGGGGGTCCATGGCCGATGTGGGGGTCCCTGGGGGTCCGTGGCCAACGTGGGGGTCCCTGGCTGACATGGGGGTCCCTGGGGGTCCATGGCCGACGTGGGGGGTCCCTGGGGGTCCGTGGCTGACATGGGGGTCCCTGGGGGTCCATGGCCGATGTGGGGGTCCCTGGGGGTCCGTGGCCGACGTGGGGGTCCTTGGGGGTCCGTGGCCGACGTGAAGGTCGTGGGGGTACCTGGGGGTCCCTGGCCGACGTAGGGGTCCCTGGCCGACGTGGGGGTCCCTGGCTGACGTGAAGGTACCTGGGGGTCCGTGGCCGACGTGGGGGTCCCTGGCCGACGTAGGGGTCCCTGGGGGTCCCTGGCCGACGTAGGGGTCCCTGGCCGACGTGGGGGTCCCTGGCCAACGTAGGGGTCCCTGGGGGTCCCTGGCCGACGTAGGGGTCCCTGGCCAACGTAGGGGTCCCTGGGGGTCCCTGGCCGACGTAGGGGTCCCTGGCCGACGTAGGGGTCCCTGGGGGTCCCTGGCCGACGTAGGGGTCCCTGGCACGGAAACGTCTGAGGACCGCTGGGTTAATAACCCTATGAATCCCTCGTCCTTCTCCGTCGTGTAGGCAGATGTAATGGAATTGTGCGGTAGCTTAGCTTAGCTTAGCTTAGCTAGTTTGATTGAGTATTACTGACTCTTGTAAGATTCGGCAAAGAAAACCGCAACATGTGTTCTGGTTTGTTAAATTTAGGGGCGGGGCTAAAAAGAGAAAACATTGATGTATTTTCCTAATTCAGAGGAAAAAGTATAATTCTTCTTCCTCTTCTTCACACTAA
>NW_027637143.1:137700-140200 GCF_951216825.1 Electrona antarctica | reverse complement strand
CTCTCTGTTGGGGACAAAGACACTGTCCATGTTACTACAGCTCTCTGTTGGGGACAAAGACACTGTCCATGTTACTACAGCTCTCTGTTGGGGACAAGGACACTGTCCATGTTACTACAGCTCTGTTGGGGACAAGGACACTGTCCATGTTACTACAGCTCTCTGTTGGGGACAAGGACACTGTCCATGTTACTACAGCTCTCTGTTGGGGACAAGGACACTGTCCATGTTACTACAGCTCTGTTGGGGACAAGGACACTGTCCATGTTACTACAGCTCTCTGTTGGGGACAAGGACACTGTCCATGTTACTACAGCTCTCTGTTGGGGACAAGGACACTGTCCATGTTACTACAGCTCTGTTGGGGACAAGGACACTGTCCATGTTACTACAGCTCTCTGTTGGGGACAAAGACACTGTCCATGTTACTACAGCTCTCTGTTGGGGACAAGGACACTGTCCATGTTACTACAGCTCTGTTGGGGACAAGGACACTGTCCATGTTACTACAGCTCTGTTGGGGACAAAGACACTGTCCATGTTACTACAGCTCTCTGTTGGGGACAAGGACACTGTCCATGTTACTACAGCTCTGTTGGGGACAAGGACACTGTCCATGTTACTACAGCTCTGTTGGGGACAAGGACACTGTCCATGTTACTACAGCTCTGTTGGGGACAAGGACACTGTCCATGTTACTACAGCTCTCTGTTGGGGACAAAGACACTGTCCATGTTACTACAGCTCTGTTGGGGACAAAGACACTGTCCATGTTACTACAGCTCTCTGTTGGGGACAAGGACACTGTCCATGTTACTACAGCTCTCTGTTGGGGACAAGGACACTGTCCATGTTACTACAGCTCTGTTGGGGACAAGGACACTGTCCATGTTACTACAGCTCTGTTGGGGACAAGGACACTGTCCATGTTACTACAGCTCTGTTGGGGACAAGGACACTGTCCATGTTACTACAGCTCTCTGTTGGGGACAAAGACACTGTCCATGTTACTACAGCTCTGTTGGGGACAAAGACACTGTCCATGTTACTACAGCTCTCTGTTGGGGACAAGGACACTGTCCATGTTACTACAGCTCTGTTGGGGACAAGGACACTGTCCATGTTACTACAGCTCTCTGTTGGGGACAAGGACACTGTCCATGTTACTACAGCTCTGTTGGGGACAAGGACACTGTCCATGTTACTACAGCTCTCTGTTGGGGACAAGGACACTGTCCATGTTACTACAGCTCTGTTGGGGACAAGGACACTGTCCATGTTACTACAGCTCTGTTGGGGACAAGGACACTGTCCATGTTACAACAGCTCTGTTGGGGACAAGGACACTGTCCATGTTACTACAGCTCTGTTGGGGACAAGGACACTGTCCATGTTACTACAGCTCTGTTGGGGACAAGGACACTGTCCATGTTACTACAGCTCTGTTGGGGATAAGGACACTGTCCATGTTACTACAGCTCTGTTGGGGACAAAGACACTGTCCATGTTACAACAGCTCTGTTGGGGACAAGGACACTGTCCATGTTACAACAGCTCTGTTGGGGACAAGGACACTGTCCATGTTACTACAGCTCTGTTGGGGACAAGGACACTGTCCATGTTACTACAGCTCTGTTGGGGACAAGGACACTGTCCATGTTACTACAGCTCTGTTGGGGACAAGGACACTGTCCATGTTACTACAGCTCTGTTGGGGATAAGGACACTGTCCATGTTACTACAGCTCTGTTGGGGACAAAGACACTGTCCATGTTACTACAGCTCTGTTGGGGACAAGGACACTGTCCATGTTACTACAGCTCTCTGTTGGGGACAAGGACACTGTCCATGTTACTACAGCTCTGTTGGGGACAAGGACACTGTCCATGTTACTACAGCTCTGTTGGGGACAAGGACACTGTCCATGTTACTACAGCTCTGTTGGGGACAAGGACACTGTCCATGTTACTACAGCTCTCTGTTGGGGACAAGGACACTGTCCATGTTACTACAGCTCTGTTGGGGACAAGGACACTGTCCATGTTACTACAGCTCTCTGTTGGGGACAAGGACACTGTCCATGTTACTACAGCTCTGTTGGGGACAAGGACACTGTCCATGTTACTACAGCTCTGTTGGGGACAAGGACACTGTCCATGTTACTACAGCTCTGTTGGGGACAAGGACACTGTCCATGTTACTACAGCTCTGTTGGGGACAAGGACACTGTCCATGTTACTACAGCTCTGTTGGGGACAAAGACACTGTCCATGTTACTACAGCTCTGTTGGGGACAAGGACACTGTCCATGTTACTACAGCTCTGTTGGGGACAAGGACACTGTCCATGTTACTACAGCTCTCTGTTGGGGACAAAGACACTGTCCATGTTACTACAGCTCTGTTGGGGACAAAGACACTGTCCATGTTACTACAGCTCTGTTGGGGACAAGGACACTGTCCATGTTACTACAGCTCTGTTGGGACAAGGACACTGTCCA
>NW_027637143.1:108700-137500 GCF_951216825.1 Electrona antarctica | reverse complement strand
TTGGGGACAAGGACACTGTCCATGTTACTACAGCTCTCTGTTGGGGACAAGGACACTGTCCATGTTACTACAGCTCTCTGTTGGGGACAAGGACACAGTCGTCATTACCATAATTATCCAAAAAACAGCTGAAGAACTACTAGGCCTGTCTGTCACAATGACCACCTATGCAGACGCACTGCGGCGCGACAACGTAGCTGACGACACTACGGAGCTCAGGAACCTGATGTTAGATAGCAGAGTGTGGAGGTAGTTAAACACCTAGAACGCCTGGGGTTATTTCATTGAATCCATTACATCATAGCGACCTGTCGACTTATAAACACGGACCACTTTTACCGACGGACCGGATGTTGTTGTGAATGTCTGTGTAGCAGCTAACAATAGCCACACCACTTCAAAGTCGATCGACAACAACGGGAGGTAAGAATAAATCTATCACGACTAGTGACTGGACCGCGGAGCGCCGTCTAACACGGGATGATTTAGATCGTGAGTTATTAATGTTTTAAGATTCTCGTTTTCGTCGGCTAAACAGGGGAGGATTGCCCAACAGGCGCTCCCAGGCTGTGGAGCCATGCGATCAGTTCTCATATCAATAAACTTCGTCTTTTGGACAATACTTCGTCCTGGGCGTTACTAATAGAAAAGACGAAGATACTTCGTCCTGGGCGTTCTAGGTGTTAACACCCCCATCGCCTAGGACGAAGTTCTTGTCCTTTCTAGTAGTAACGCCCGACGCCCAAGACGAAGTTTGATCCAAAAGACAAAGTTTATTGATATGAGAACGGATCGCATGGCTCCACAGCCTGGGAGCAGAACGGATCGCATGGCTCCACAGCCTGGGAGCAGAACGGATCGCATGGCTCCACAGCCTGGGAGCGCCTGTTGTGCAACAGTGAGACGTCATCGAAAATGTTTCTCCCCGTTTAGCCGACGACAACGAAAATCTTAAAACGTTAATAACTCGCGATCTAAATCATCCTGTTGAATTAAAAAAAAAAATCCTGTGTTAGACGGCCCTCCTGTGTTAGACGGCTCCATCTAGCTACTTCAGCCACATCCAGAACAACATCCGGTCCGTCGGTAAAAGTGCTCCGTGTTTATAAATCGACGCTTCCCGACCATTCTGGACGGGAACACCTTTTGGTGTTTTAACTAAGCATTATGTTATACATTAGCTATTGAAAAATAGCAGATCTACAAGCTCGTAGCGCGCCACTCTGTGGCGCGCTACGAGCTTGTAGATCTGCTATTTGTCAGGATTTATAAGACATTAGAATGGTCCTCGGGTCTAAACTCACCGTTGAGTGGGTCGGTCTCCTGCGAGTGCAGGAAGGGGGCGGGGCCCCACACGCGCACCGTGCCGTCGTCAGACGCCGACGCCATGAGGCCCGGGATGGCGGGGTTCCAGCTCACACAGTTGACGGTGCGCGTGTGGCCGGTCAGCTCGGCGATGGGCAGCTCGCTGCGCCGATGCCAGATGTACACCTTGTGGTCTGTGGGGGGAGAGAGAGGGGTACGATGAGGACCCCTAGTGGTCTGTGTGGGGAGAGAGAGGGGTACGATGAGGACCCCTAGTGGTCTGTGTGGGGAGAGAGAGGGGTACGATGAGGACCCCTAGTGGTCTGTGTGGAGAGAGAGGGGTACGATGAGGACCCCTAGTGGTCTGTGTGGGGAGAGAGAGGGGTACGATGAGGACCCCTAGTGGTCTGTGGGGGGAGAGAGAGGGGTACGATGAGGACCCCTAGTGGTCTGTGTGGAGAGAGAGGGGTACGATGAGGACCCCTAGTGGTCTGTGGGGGGAGAGAGAGGGGTACGATGAGGACCCCTAGTGGTCTGTGGGGGGAGAGAGAGGGGTACGATGAGGACCCCTAGTGGTCTGTGGGGGGAGAGAGAGGGGTACGATGAGGACCCCTAGTGGTCTGTGGGGGAGAGAGAGAGAGGTACGATGAGGACCCCTAGTGGTCTGTGTGGAGGGAGAGAGGGGTACGATGAGGACCCCTAGTGGTCTGTGGGGGGAGAGAGGGGTACGATGAGGACCCCTAGTGGTCTGTGGGGGGAGAGAGGGGTACGATGAGGACCCCTAGTGGTCTGTGGGGGGAGAGAGAGGGGTACGATGAGGACCCCTAGTGGTCTGTGGGGGGAGAGAGAGGGGTACGATGAGGACCCCTAGTGGTCTGTGGGGGGAGAGAGAGGGGTACGATGAGGACCCCTAGTGGTCTGTGGGGGGAGAGAGAGGGGTACGATGAGGACCCCTAGTGGTCTGTGGGGGGAGAGAGGGGTACGATGAGGACCCCTAGTGGTCTGTGGGGGGAGAGAGGGGTACGATGAGGACCCCTAGTGGTCTGTGGGGGGAGAGAGGGGTACGATGAGGACCCCTAGTGGTCTGTGGGGAGAGAGAGGGGTACGATGAGGACCCCTAGTGGTCTGTGGGGGGAGAGAGAGGGGTACGATGAGGACCCCTAGTGGTCTGTGGGGGGAGAGAGAGGGGTACGATGAGGACCCCTAGTGGTCTGTGGGGGGAGAGAGAGGGGTACGATGAGGACCCCTAGTGGTCTGTGGGGGGAGAGAGAGGGGTACGATGAGGACCCCTAGTGGTCTGTGGGGGGAGAGAGAGGGGTACGATGAGGACCCCTAGTGGTCTGGGGGGAGAGAGAGGGGTACGATGAGGACCCCTAGTGGTCTGTGGGGGGAGAGAGAGGGGTACGATGAGGACCCCTAGTGGTCTGTGTGACAACATGAAGGGGGAGAGGGGTACGATGAGGACCCCTAGTGGTCTGTGGGGGGAGAGAGAGGGGTACGATGAGGACCCCTAGTGGTCTGTGTGGGGAGAGAGAGGGGTACGATGAGGACCCCTAGTGGTCTGTGGGGGGAGAGAGAGGGGTACGATGAGGACCCCTAGTGGTCTGTGTGGGGAGAGAGAGGGGTACGATGAGGACCCCTAGTGGTCTGTGGGGGGAGAGAGAGGTACGATGAGGACCCCTAGTGGTCTGTGTGGAGAGAGAGGGGTACGATGAGGACCCCTAGTGGTCTGTGTGGGGAGAGAGAGGGGTACGATGAGGACCCCTAGTGGTCTGTGGGGGGAGAGAGAGGGGTACGATGAGGACCCCTAGTGGTCTGTGGGGGGAGAGAGGGGTACGATGAGGACCCCTAGTGGTCTGTGGGGGGAGAGAGAGGGGTACGATGAGGACCCCTAGTGGTCTGTGGGGGGAGAGAGAGGGGTACGATGAGGACCCCTAGTGGTCTGTGGGGGAGAGAGAGAGAGGTACGATGAGGACCCCTAGTGGTCTGTGTGGAGAGAGAGAGGGGTACGATGAGGACCCCTAGTGGTCTGTGGGGGGAGAGAGGGGTACGATGAGGACCCCTAGTGGTCTGTGGGGGGAGAGAGGGGTACGATGAGGACCCCTAGTGGTCTGTGGGGGGAGAGAGGGGTACGATGAGGACCCCTAGTGGTCTGTGGGGGGAGAGAGGGGTACGATGAGGACCCCTAGTGGTCTGTGGGGGGAGAGAGGGGTACGATGAGGACCCCTAGTGGTCTGTGTGGAGAGAGAGGGGTACGATGAGGACCCCTAGTGGTCTGTGTGGGGAGAGAGAGGGGTACGATGAGGACCCCTAGTGGTCTGTGGGGAGAGAGAGGGGTACGATGAGGACCCCTAGTGGTCTGTGGGGGGAGAGAGAGGGGTACGATGAGGACCCCTAGTGGTCTGTGGGGGGAGAGAGAGGGGTACGATGAGGACCCCTAGTGGTCTGTGGGGGGAGAGAGAGGGGTACGATGAGGACCACTAGTGGTCTGTGGGGGGAGAGAGAGGGGTACGATGAGGACCCCTAGTGGTCTGTGGGGGGAGAGAGAGGGGTACGATGAGGACCCCTAGTCGTCTGTGGGGGGAGAGAGGGGTACGATGAGGACCCCTAGTGGTCTGTGGGGGGAGAGAGAGGGGTACGATGAGGACCCCTAGTGGTCTGTGGGGGGAGAGAGGGGGGTACGATGAGGACCCCTAGTGGTCTGTGTGGGGAGAGAGAGGGGTAGGATGAGGACCCCTAGTGGTCTGTGGGGGGAGAGAGGGGTACGATGAGGACCCCTAGTGGTCTGTGGGGGGAGAGAGGGGTACGATGAGGACCCCTAGTGGTCTGTGGGGGGAGAGAGGGGTACGATGAGGACCCCTAGTGGTCTGTGTGGGGAGAGAGAGGGGTACGATGAGGACCCCTAGTGGTCTGTGGGGGGAGAGAGAGGGGTACGATGAGGACCCCTAGTGGTCTGTGGGGGGGAGAGAGAGGGGTACGATGAGGACCCCTAGTGGTCTGTGGGGGGAGAGAGAGGGGTACGATGAGGACCCCTAGTGGTCTGTGGGGGGAGATAGAGGGGTACGATGAGGACCCCTAGTGGTCTGTATGACAACATGAAGGGGGAGAGGGGTACGATGAGGACCCCTAGTGGTCTGTGGGGGGAGAGAGAGGGGTACGATGAGGACCCCTAGTGGTCTGTGGGGGGAGAGAGAGGGGTACGATGAGGACCCCTAGTGGTCTGTGGGGGGAGAGAGAGGGGTACGATGAGGACCCCTAGTGGTCTGTATGACAACATGAAGGGGGAGAGGGGTACGATGAGGACCCCTAGTGGTCTGTATGACAACATGAAGGGGGAGAGGGGTACGATGAGGACCCCTAGTGGTCTGTGTGACCATAGACATATATAAAGGCTAGATGGCTCAAGGCGGAGTCTCTGACGTAGTTCACCCGGCGGCCATCTTGCTTCGGGGCTACAGTACAGTATGTTCTATGGCAGCTCAAACTAAAACAGTCAAACTCAAATCTTGACGGATTTACAAACGGGTTGGTTTATTACAAACATTAGCTTTACTTTTTTATTTTTATTTACTTTAGCGTAAATAAAAGTAACGTTTTTGCTACTCACCAAAACAAAGGCGGGTTGTGTCACTAGAAAGCCTACTTTCCTTAGTGCAGGGGTTCTCAACCTTTTTGGCCGGGGACCCCCGAAAATGCTTTGGCAACGTCTCGGGACCCCCGCCCCGCCCCCTCCTGACCCCCAATATAAATTGACTGCTACAATAACCTTAATAATAGAGACAATACACCATAAATAAATACTGAAACCATAATCATGGTGTATGCATGTACTATGTGTACTATATGTAAACTCTTCATTTCCACTTTACAGCCATTCAGTTGGTAAAAAAAAAAAGAAAAAGAAAAATCCTTTTTTTTTTTTTTTTTTAATAATTTGGGGACCCCCCAAAATAATTTGGCGACCCCTCGAGGGGTCGCGACCCACGGGTTGAGAACCCCTGCCTTAGTGGACGCACTCTGAGCCCCCCACCACACGTATAAACGGTACTTTTTGGCCAGAAAGGGATTTTTTTTTCACTGGAGGAAATATATTCTCTATGAAGGTTTTCTCTGGGCAATATCGCTAGAGGGCGCAGTGGAGTAACTAAAAGTATTTTTTTCCCGGTGGAAACAAAATCCCCTTTTGGCCAAAAAGTACCGTTTATACGTGTGGTGGGGGGAGGGGGGGCTCAGGGTGCGTCCACTAAGGAAAGTAGGCTTTCTAGTGACACAACCCACCTTTGTTTTGGTGAGTAGCAAAAACGTTATTTTTATTTACGCTAAAGACGAGAGGCTGGTCTGCATTCATGCGAGCGGCGGAAGTGGAGAGTAACAAATGCAACGCATTAGAGCTATGGACCAGAGCATTAGAGCTATGGACCAGAGCATTAGAGCTATGGACCAGAGCATTAGAGCTATGGACCAGAGCATTAGAGCTATGGACCAGAGCTAGTTCCGTGTGATAGAGGGGTAAAAAATGAACGGAAGTTGCACTAATATTTTAGAAACTGGTTGTCGGGATCGGGACTCGAACCCGCCACACGCCGACTAACCAGCTGGAGGTGTCCGGACCGCCAGGCCGGCCCAGGCCAACTATGTGAAGTGTACCTTCGCTGCCGCTGGCGATGAAGTCCTCGTTGTGTCCTCCGAAGCAGGAGTGGATGGTGTAGAAGCCCTGGGTCACCCCCTGGTACTTCCTCACCAGAACCCGGTCCTGGAGGTCCCACAGGTGGACTCCCTGTCAGGGCGGGGTGGGGGACAGTTACATTACATTACATACAGTTACATTACGGTCCTGGAGGTCCCACAGGCGGACTCCCTCTCAGGGCCAGATGGACCCCCCAGAAGTAAAGATTTGAGTTAAAAACATTCGCTCTGAAAGAATATATAGGCAAAGATCTGCACGACATTTCAATGATTTTTCAAAAAAATAGCAGACCTACAAAGGTACAGCACCGAGTGCCGCACTACGAGCTTGTAGATCTGCTATTTTTCAACAGCTAAAGCATAACATAATGCTTAAAACAGCAAAAGGGGTTCCCGCCCAGAATGGGTTAACCCATACACACAGCGTAAGGACAGAGAACATGAATTCATGCACAGCGTAAGGACTGAGAACATGAATTCATGCACAGTGTAAGGACAGAGAACATGAATTCATGCACAGTGTAAGGACTGAGAACATGAATTCATGCACAGTGTAAGGACTGAGAACATGAATTCATGCACAGTGTAAGGACTGAGAACATGAATTCATGCACAGTGTAAGGACTGAGAACATGAATTCATGCACAGTGTAAGGACTGAGAACATGAATTCATGCACAGTGTAAGGACTGAGAACATGAATTCATGCACAGCGTAAGGACAGAGAACATGAATTCATGCACAGCGTAAGGACTGAGAACATGAATTCATGCACAGCGTAAGGACTGAGAACATGAATTCATGCACAGCGTAAGGACAGAGAACATGAATTCATGCACAGTGTAAGGACAGAGAACATGAATTCATGCACAGCGTAAGGACTGAGAACATGAATTCATGCACAGTGTAAGGACTGAGAACATGAATTCATGCACAGCGTAAGGACTGAGAACATGAATTCATGCACAGCGTAAGGACTGAGAACATGAATTCATGCACAGTGTAAGGACTGAGAACATGAATTCATGCACAGCGTAAGGACTGAGAACATGAATTCATGCACAGCGTAAGGACTGAGAACATGAATTCATGCACAGTGTAAGGACTGAGAACATGAATTCATGCACAGTGTAAGGACTGAGAACATGAATTCATGCACAGCGTAAGGACTGAGAACATGAATTCATGCACAGCGTAAGGACAGAGAACATGAATTCATGCACAGTGTAAGGACTGAGAACATGAATTCATGCACAGTGTAAGGACTGAGAACATGAATTCATGCACAGCGTAAGGACTGAGAACATGAATTCATGCACAGTGTAAGGACTGAGAACATGAATTCATGCACAGCGTAAGGACTGAGAACATGAATTCATGCACAGCGTAAGGACTGAGAACATGAATTCATGCACAGCGTAAGGACTGAGAACATGAATTCATGCACAGCGTAAGGACTGAGAACATGAATTCATGCACAGCGTAAGGACTGAGAACATGAATTCATGCACAGCGTAAGGACTGAGAACATGAATTCATGCACAGCGTAAGGACTGAGAACATGAATTCATGCACAGCGTAAGGACTGAGAACATGAATTCATGCACAGTGTAAGGACTGAGAACATGAATTCATGCACAGCGTAAGGACAGAGAACATGAATTCATGCACAGCGTAAGGACTGAGAACATGAATTCATGCACAGCGTAAGGACTGAGAACATGAATTCATGCACAGTGCAGATAAGACACCAAATGGCTCACCTGCGTTGCTACATTTAACAAAGCTAATCTTCCGTTCTTTGAAACAGTGAAAGACATGATAGGGTGGTCCTCCTGAACTCTGGAACACAAGAAAAGACAACATGGGTCAATTTACAGTCAATTACAATTTAGGCATTTAGCAGACGCTCTTAATCCAGAGCGATTTACATTAAGCAAGAACAAAACAAGCATGGGAATACATCACATATATAAAACTGCATTTATCATGAAACATGCGTAAGCTAAGAACGCTAAGAACTAGAACATATATATATATATAATGACACTATACATATATACTAGAGATGCTCCGATCAATCGGCGTCCGATCACGATCGGCCGATAATGCCTCTATCGGATCGGAGTTCGATTAATGTCCTGATTGTCACGTATCCAACACACTTTAAACTGAGCAGATTGGACCTCCCGTTCCAGAGATAACGGCCAAAACGTCTTTAGTTTAATGTGGGCTAGTGGTGTTTTGTTCTCTCTAGAGAGGCTGCTGCACCACCACATACAGCAGCACCATGACATATCTGGGGGACGCAGTGTTGACAAACGTGCCTCTGTTTAACGCCATCAAAGTCCCCCTTGCAATGCACTCCCTTCCCAGAGCCCTTGTTAGGATGTTTACTGCAGTGGTGGAGTAATATCTAGTAACTGCCTTCCATTTACATTTCACAAAGGTTTTGCTCGTGTCCGTACGTTCCAGTCCCAAAAAGCACTTGAGAAACCTGTGCAAAGCAAAGCCCCCGCTGTTCATTTTGCATCGCATTGTAAACAGCTGTGCCTCGTTATAGCCACACAAGTTTCTAACTTGCGGCCACAGTCGCGCTACTTTTCAGTTGTGTGGTAGGCCTACTTTTATATGGATTTAACTGTAGAAGAAAGTTATATCCACAGTCTCATCTCCCAGTCACGGAGCTGGGACTGACACACACAGAGAAGGTTCTATCTCCCAGTCACGGAGCTGGGACTGACACACACAGAGAAGGTTCTATCCACAGCCCCATCTCCCAGTCACGGAGCTGGGACTGACACACACAGAGAAGGTTCTATCCACAGCCCCATCTCCCAGTCACGGAGCTGGGACTGACACACACAGAGAAGGTTCTATCCACAGCCCCATCTCCCAGTCACGGAGCTGGGACTGACACACACAGAGAAGGTTCTATCCACAGCCCCATCTCCCAGTCACGGAGCTGGGACTGACACACACAGAGAAGGTTCTATCCACAGCCCCATCTCCCAGTCACGGAGCTGGGACTGACACACACAGAGAAGGTTCTATCCACAGCCCCATCTCCCAGTCACGGAGCTGGGACTGACACACACAGAGAAGGTTCTATCCACAGCCCCATCTCCCAGTCACGGAGCTGGGACTGACACACACAGAGAAGGTTCTATCCACAGCCCCATCTCCCAGTCACGGAGCTGGGACTGACACACACAGAGAAGGTTCTATCCACAGCCCCATCTCCCAGTCACGGAGCTGGGACTGACACACACAGAGAAGGTTCTATCCACAGCCCCATCTCCCAGTCACGGAGCTGGGACTGACACACACAGAGAAGGTTCTATCCACAGCCCCATCTCCCAGTCACGGAGCTGGGACTGACACACACAGAGAAGGTTCTATCCACAGCCCCATCTCCCAGTCACGGAGCTGGGACTGACACACACAGAGAAGGTTCTATCCACAGCCCCATCTCCCAGTCACGGAGCTGGGACTGACGAGCAGCACGTTCATGTCCAGCTAGTAGCCAGAAGTGTTGCCAGTATAACTCTATGGCAGAAACAAGCAACCTAGGTCTATACAAAATAAGCCAAAAAGAAGCAACACTGGTCGTTTCTGGCCAGTGTTGCCAAATCTGTTTATAAGCGATTTTGGGATTATTTTTGTAGATTGAAACAATATTGGGAGTCCTTTGCTCTTGGCATGAAAATGTTTGAGAACCACTGCTCTAAAACTATATTAGACAAAGTTTGAGCCACAAACACATGTCCTCGCTCTCTCTCTTCTCCTCTCCAAACACATTGCTCTCTCTCTTCTCCTTTACAAACACATTGCTCTCTCTCTTCTCCTTTACAAACACATTGCTCTCTCTCTTCTCCTCTCCAAACACATTGCTCTCTCTCTTCTCCTCTCCAAACACATTGCTCTCTCTCTTCTCCTTTACAAACACATTGCTCTCTCTCTTCTCCTCTCCAAACACATTGCTCTCTCTCTCTTCTCCTTTACAAACACATTGCTCTCTCTCTTCTCCTTTACAAACACATTGCTCTCTCTCTTCTCCTTTACAAACACATTGCTCTCTCTCTTCTCCTCTCCAAACACATTGCTCTCTCTCTTCTCCTCTCCAAACACATTGCTCTCTCTCTTCTCCTTTACAAACACATTGCTCTCTCTCTTCTCCTCTCCAAACACATTGCTCTCTCTCTTCTCCTCTCCAAACACATTGCTCTCTCTCTTCTCCTCTCCAAACACATTGCTCTCTCTCTTCTCCTTTACAAACACATTGCTCTCTCTCTTCTCCTCTCCAAACACATTGCTCTCTCTCTTCTCCTCTCCAAACACATTGCTCTCTCTCTTCTCCTTTACAAACACATTGCTCTCTCTCTTCTCCTTTACAAACACATTGCTCTCTCTCTTCTCCTTTACAAACACATTGCTCTCTCTCTTCTCCTTTACAAACACATTGCTCTCTCTCTTCTCCTTTACAAACACATTGCTCTCTCTCTTCTCCTTTACAAACACATTGCTCTCTCTCTTCTCCTTTACAAACACATTGCTCTCTCTCTTCTCCTCTCCAAACACATTGCTCTCTCTCTTCTCCTTTACAAACACATTGCTCTCTCTCTTCTCCTCTCCAAACACATTGCTCTCTCTCTTCTCCTTTACAAACACATTGCTCTCTCTCTTCTCCTCTCCAAACACATTGCTCTCTCTCTTCTCCTTTACAAACACATTGCTCTCTCTCTTCTCCTCTCCAAACACATTGCTCTCTCTCTTCTCCTCTCCAAACACATTGCTCTCTCTCTTCTCCTTTACAAACACATTGCTCTCTCTCTTCTCCTCTCCAAACACATTGCTCTCTCTCTTCTCCTTTACAAACACATTGCTCTCTCTCTTCTCCTTTACAAACACATTGCTCTCTCTCTTCTCCTTTACAAACACATTGCTCTCTCTCTTCTCCTCTCCAAACACATTGCTCTCTCTCTTCTCCTTTACAAACACATTGCTCTCTCTCTTCTCCTCTCCAAACACATTGCTCTCTCTCTTCTCCTCTCCAAACACATTGCTCTCTCTCTTCTCCTCTCCAAACACATTGCTCTCTCTCTTCTCCTTTACAAACACATTGCTCTCTCTCTTCTCCTTTACAAACACATTGCTCTCTCTCTTCTCCTTTACAAACACATTGCTCTCTCTCTTCTCCTCTCCAAACACATTGCTCTCTCTCTTCTCCTTTACAAACACATTGCTCTCTCTCTTCTCCTCTCCAAACACATTGCTCTCTCTCTTCTCCTTTACAAACACATTGCTCTCTCTCTTCTCCTTTACAAACACATTGCTCTCTCTCTTCTCCTTTACAAACACATTGCTCTCTCTCTTCTCCTCTCCAAACACATTGCTCTCTCTCTTCTCCTTTACAAACACATTGCTCTCTCTCTTCTCCTCTCCAAACACATTGCTCTCTCTCTTCTCCTCTCCAAACACATTGCTCTCTCTCTTCTCCTTTACAAACACATTGCTCTCTCTCTTCTCCTTTACAAACACATTGCTCTCTCTCTTCTCCTTTACAAACACATTGCTCTCTCTCTTCTCCTTTACAAACACATTGCTCTCTCTCTTCTCCTTTACAAACACATTGCTCTCTCTCTTCTCCTTTACAAACACATTGCTCTCTCTCTTCTCCTTTACAAACACATTGCTCTCTCTCTTCTCCTCTCCAAACACATTGCTCTCTCTCTTCTCCTTTACAAACACATTGCTCTCTCTCTTCTCCTCTCCAAACACATTGCTCTCTCTCTTCTCCTTTACAAACACATTGCTCTCTCTCTTCTCCTCTCCAAACACATTGCTCTCTCTCTTCTCCTTTACAAACACATTGCTCTCTCTCTTCTCCTCTCCAAACACATTGCTCTCTCTCTTCTCCTCTCCAAACACATTGCTCTCTCTCTTCTCCTTTACAAACACATTGCTCTCTCTCTTCTCCTCTCCAAACACATTGCTCTCTCTCTTCTCCTTTACAAACACATTGCTCTCTCTCTTCTCCTTTACAAACACATTGCTCTCTCTCTTCTCCTTTACAAACACATTGCTCTCTCTCTTCTCCTCTCCAAACACATTGCTCTCTCTCTTCTCCTTTACAAACACATTGCTCTCTCTCTTCTCCTTTACAAACACATTGCTCTCTCTCTTCTCCTTTACAAACACATTGCTCTCTCTCTTCTCCTTTACAAACACATTGCTCTCTCTCTTCTCCTTTACAAACACATTGCTCTCTCTCTTCTCCTCTCCAAACACATTGCTCTCTCTCTTCTCCTCTCCAAACACATTGCTCTCTCTCTTCTCCTTTACAAACACATTGCTCTCTCTCTTCTCCTTTACAAACACATTGCTCTCTCTCTTCTCCTTTACAAACACATTGCTCTCTCTCTTCTCCTCTCCAAACACATTGCTCTCTCTCTTCTCCTTTACAAACACATTGCTCTCTCTCTTCTCCTTTACAAACACATTGCTCTCTCTCTTCTCCTTTACAAACACATTGCTCTCTCTCTTCTCCTTTACAAACACATTGCTCTCTCTCTTCTCCTTTACAAACACATTGCTCTCTCTCTTCTCCTCTCCAAACACATTGCTCTCTCTCTTCTCCTTTACAAACACATTGCTCTCTCTCTTCTCCTCTCCAAACACATTGCTCTCTCTCTTCTCCTTTACAAACACATTGCTCTCTCTCTTCTCCTTTACAAACACATTGCTCTCTCTCAGTTGGAAACAGTTGTTTAACTTGTTTGTGTTGAATGTGCTAATTGCACAGAATTATACAAAAGAGAGAAAATGGGCACGCCATAAAATAATGCACTTTGCACTTGTCTTTTCATACGTTATGTGGAAATAAGGTAAATAAAAAAGTAACATTAATGTTGTCATTTTATCAACCGGCCCCTGGCCCCTTGCCATCTTCATAATGTGGCCCACATGTTCAGCTATTTGAGTATCCCTGGTTTACTGTTCTCAGAAAAGGACACCAAACTCGCAGTTTGCAAGGTGTGGGATTTCACGACGCTGTGATCGGTATCGGCAATATCGGTATCGGCAGATATACTGCTTCTAGTGATCAGATACTGATCAGATACTGATCAGATACTGATCAGATACTGATCAGATACTGATCAGATACTGCTTCCAGTGATCGGTGGAGCATCTCTAATATATACTATACTATCTATACATATAAACTATATACTATACTATCTATACATATGTACTATGAAGTGCTATGACTACATACATAATATATACTATACTATCTATACATATGTACTATGAAGTTGTAGCGTGTGTCCTGGACAGATATGAACACAGATGGATTCTGTTCATAACCAGAATGGATCCATACATGCACGGTACACCCCCCCCCCCCCCCCCCCCCCCCCCTTTTGGTCTCACTGACACTGCTTGGCTTGATGTAAACAAGACTAGCCTCCACGGGGGAGGGTGGATTTTAACTTCTCCCCAGCAGACATTTCTCTGCATGGCTAAGCAGAGGTATTTACGACATGCTCTTGGCTCCTCTCAGAAGGAGCCTACACAATGAGACAATACAATTTGAATACAACTGTTCACGTATTATGCCTTTGAACCACGAATATATATATTGGTAATTTGGTATACTATGTATTGGGTTTCAACCATATATATATATATTGTGTTGAATTAATGTGATGTGTGTTTGTAAATAATTATATTCTGGCTTGCCTGACTTCTAATTTACATACGGCGGTGCTGTTTGATATCTCCACATGTGTAAGTTCATGCTGATTCCAAATATTCAGTCAGACGTATTAATAGGAGTTCCCTAAGACTGTGTTTAATGGAGAGTAGTACTTTGGGCTCTATGAAAAAGGGCAGTGCCAACCATGACACACACGGTCACACACGTCCGGCCCAAGGAGCCAGTCTCCGCCTCTTCAGTATAAGCAGCCATGCTCAAGCAGCCATCTCTCTCTTAAACTTCTACTGGGACGACGGAGGACAAGGGAGGGTTGACGCACGTCCCCGCCCACACACACAGCTGTCCTCTGACCAGGCCCTGGGTTGACTCTGTCCCCACCACAGAAGTTCCAGTTTCTGGGTAAGACCTCAGCGCCACAGCGGCCGGTTCCCAGAGACCGTGAGGCAACCCAAAACTGACCAGACGACAGCTTCTCTCTCTACGAGACTCTCAGCGCCACAGCGAGGATAAGACATCCCAAGTCTCCTCTGCCGCTCGAATCTTCAAGAGGGTCAGCTTAAGCCAAGCGCCACCAAGCCGATCCCGACGAGGGGAAACCGATGCCTGCGACCAGCTGCCTCTGACGACTACTAAACCCCTGCCCAGCTACATCCTTCTGGGCCTGCCATCCACTGCCCCTAGCCTCTGGCTAGCTCGACAGCACCACGGCCCAGCTACCACATGGTCATCGCTACACAACACGCAGCTACACCATTCTGGGCCTGAACATCCACTGTTGCCGTCCCCTCCACACACAGGCGAGCATTATATCACATGATAAATGGCAACTGAGTGTAGCGTTCAGGCAGGGTAGATTTGTCATTTTTGTGATATGACTACATACAATGCACTTATTGTGCTGTCTACATGACATGCTATAAGTCTGTTTCAAATGCTAAGTCTACAAAGTGCTATCTAAGGGGGTAGGATAAGGGTAGTCTGAAAAGGTGGGTTTTCAGACTACGGTGGAAGATTGGGAGTGATGCTGCAGTTCTGATTGCAACGGGAAGTGCATTCCACAGTTTTGGAGACAGAAGGGGGAAGCGTTTGGGACGTGTGGAGCGTTGTCCAGGCGTTTTTAGTGAGGGTACTTCCAGCTTCCCTGCGTTGGCTGATCTGAGTGCACGGGGGGGGGGGGGGGTTTGTAGGGTTCAATCATGCATGGCCCGCTGAGGGAGACCACCTCGGGGGGGATGATTCCATTCCGATTCAGAGCGCTACAATGTGGTTACAAACCGATTACCGATGCATGTCGATTCCAATACATGACACGTGACCACCACCTTACGCACATGTTCCTGTCCGTAAGGTCACCACCACCACCACCTTACCCACATGTTCCTGTCCGTAAGGTCACCACCACCACCTTACGCACATATTCCTGTCCGTAAGGTCACCACCACCACCACCTTACCCACATGTTCCTGTCCGTAAGGTCACCACCACCACCTTACGCACATGTTCCTGTCCGTAAGGTCACCACCACCACCACCTTACCCACATGTTCCTGTCCGTAAGGTCACCACCACCACCACCTTACGCACATATTCCTGTCCGTAAGGTCACCACCACCACCACCTTACCCACATGTTCCTGTCCGTAAGGTCACCACCACCACCTTACGGACCACCACCACCTTACGGACCACCACCACCACCTTACGGACCACCACCACCTTACAGACCACCACCTTACTCACATGTTCCTGTCCGTGAGGTCCTCGAAGTTGTAGCCGCGGATGCGTTGGTGCGTGTCTGACGCCAGCACCGTCCGCCCGTCGTTCAGACACCACAGGCACTGGACCCGCACCCCCTCCCAGGAGTCCAGGAGGTTCCCATCCAGGTCCTAAAAGACATAACAGATTAGTGTGGTCCACTGCACCCCCTCCCACTGCCCCCGCACCCCCCCCCCCACTGCCCCCGCACCCCCTCCCACTGCCCCCGCACCCCGTCCCCCCGCACCCCCTCCCACTGCCCCCGCACCCCCTCCCACCGCCCCCGCACCCCCTCCCCCCGCACCCCCTCCCACTGCCCCCGCACCCCCTCCCACTGCCCCCGCACCCCCCCCACTGCCCCCGCACCCCCCCCCCCACTGCCCCCACACCCCCTCCCACTGCCCCCGCACCCCCTCCCACTGCCCCCGCACCCCCTCCCACTCTGTGGCGCGCTATGAACTTGTAGATCTGCTATTTTTCAATAGCTAAAGTAGAACATAATGCTAACACCAAAAGGGGTTAATCCAGACCTACTTTTGTCCACAATTCCATGCTGTGGACATTGATGTGGTTTCACAGGAGAGATAACAGGACATTGATGTGGTTTCACAGGAGAGATAACAGGACATTGATGTGGTTTCACAGGAGAGATAACAGGACATTGATGTGGTTTCACAGGAGAGATAACAGGACATTGATGTGGTTTCACAGGAGAGATAACAGGCAACCGTTGATGTGGTTTCACAGGAGAGATAACAGGCAACCGTTGATGTGGTTTCACAGGAGAGATAACAGGACATTGATGTGGTTTCACAGGAGAGATAACAGGACATTGATGTGGTTTCACAGGAGAGATACCAGGACATTGATGTGGTTTCACAGGAGAGATACCAGGACATTGATGTGGTTTCACAGGAGAGATACCAGGACATTGATGTGGTTTCACAGGAGAGATAACAGGCAACCGTTGATGTGGTTTCACAGGAGAGATAACAGGCAACCGTTGATGTGGTTTCACAGGAGAGATAACAGGCAACCGTTGATGTGGTTTCACAGGAGAGATAACAGGCAACCGTTGATGTGGTTTCACAGGAGAGATAACAGGCAACCGTTGATGTGGTTTCACAGGAGAGATAACAGGCAACCGTTGATGTGGTTTCACAGGAGAGATAACAGGCAACCATTGATGTGGTTTCACAGGAGAGATAACAGGCAACCGTTGATCAATAGAACAATTCTTCTACATTCTCTAATTGTGTATTAAGTTGGTAAATTAAGTCATCCAGAATGCAGTTCAACAATAACTGAACTTTTACGGGTCCATTTGGTTTCCTTTTACGCTCTCAAGAGTTCAAGATCTATTAAGGGTCCATTTGGTTACCGACATCATTTAGCTGGGGACCACCTGGAACCCCCTCAAGGACCACTGGTTGAATCATTTAGCTGGGGACCACCTGGAACCCCCTCAAGGACCACTGGTTGAATCATTTAGCTGGGGACCACCTGGGACCCCCTCAAGGACCACTGGTTGAATCATTTAGCTGGGGACCACCTGGGACCCCCTCAAGGACCACTGGTTGAATCATTTAGCTGGGGACCACCTGGGACCCCCTCAAGGACCACTGGTTGAATCATTTAGCTGGGGACCACCTGGGACCCCCTCAAGGACCACTGGTTGAATCATTTAGCTGGGGACCACCTGGGACCCCCTCAAGGACCACTGGTTGAATCATTTAGCTGGGGACCACCTGGAACCCCCTCAAGGACCACTGGTTTTAGATGATTACATAAATGAACCAGGGGTGTGGGAGAACTACCACTAAACAAAAATAAAAAGTCTGAATTTAGCCGTCGGTAACCAAAACGATTACATGTTTGGCAAATGGATTTTGTATCTAGAGGCTTAAAAAAAGCGTATTTGAATTACATTACATTACATTACAGTCATTTAGCAGACGCTTTTATCCAAAGCGACTTACAATAAGTGTATTCAACATAGGTAGGGAACAAAAACTACTAATCACCAGAAGTCTTTAGTGCATTTTCTGCAAAAACAAGCAACCAAGAGTATACCTAGCGCTAAGGTAAAAGTGCAATATATCAGCTACCTATTTCCTTAAACAGATGAGACAAAATAGCTAAATCAAATGAGCATGAGCTAAAACAATTAAGTGTATCGACTAAACAAGATCCAATAAACAATACAATAGAAAACAAGCGTTCGTACAACTAGTTAACAACAAGTAGGTCAGGCAGAGAGGAAGGGTAGTGTTTCCTGAAGAGGTGGGTTTTCAACCTGCGGCGAAATATGGGCAGTGACTCTGCTGAGGCTTAAAACAATAAATAACGTAAAACGTTTCTAAACTGTTGTTTACATGTTAGTACACAAGACAAAACCTGGCTCCACCCCCATCATGGTCAATAACACACAGATGTGTGCACGCGCACACACACACACACACGCACATGCATACGCACACACGCACACACGGTAAACAACATGTCCGTAAAGGTTCAGTGGGTTCATGGCAGAGACACATCAATAGGGGGAGGAGTCTAGGATCTATTCTTCATCACACTGTGTGTGTGTGTGTGTGTGTGTGTGTGTGTGTGTGTGTGTGTGTGTGTGTGTGTGTGTGTGTGTGTGTGTGTGTGTGGTGGTGTGCACACACACCGTCACATTCCTACCATCTCCCCTCCCCCAGTCACACACACACAAAGACACTTACACTCTGGTAGAACTGTCCCCTCTCTGTCCCCACAAAGACACTTACACTCTGGTAGAACTGTCCCCACAAAGACACTTACAGTCTGGTAGAACTGTCCCCTCTCTGTCCCCACAAAGACACTTACACTCTGGTAGAACTGTCCCCACAAAGACACTTACACTCTGGTAGAACTGTCCCCTCTCTGTCCCCACAAAGACACTTACACTCTGGTAGAACTGTCCCCACAAAGACACTTACAGTCTGGTAGAACTGTCCCCTCTCTGTCCCCACAAAGACACTTACACTCTGGTAGAACTGTCCCCACAAAGACACCTACAGTCTGGTAGAACTGTCCCCTCAAAGACACTTACAGTCTGGTAGAACTGTCCCCTCTCTGTCCCCACAAAGACACTTACACTCTGGTAGAACTGTCCCCACAAAGACACTTACACTCTGGTAGAACTGTCCTCTCTCTGTCCCCACAAAGACACCTACAGTCTGGTAGAACTGTCCCCTCTCTGTCCCCACAAAGACACTTACACTCTGGTAGAACTGTCCCCACAAAGACACTTACACTCTGGTAGAACTGTCCCCTCTCTGTCCCCACAAAGACACTTACACTCTGGTAGAACTGTCCCCTCTCTGTCCCCACAAAGACACTTACAGTCTGGTAGAACTGTCCCCTCTCTGTCCCCACAAAGACACTTACACTCTGGTAGAACTGTCCCCTCTCTGTCCCCACAAAGACACTTACAGTCTGGTAGAACTGTCCCCACAAAGACACTTACACTCTGGTAGAACTGTCCCCTCTCTGTCCCCACAAAGACACTTACAGTCTGGTAGAACTGTCCCCTCTCTGTCCCCACAAAGACACTTACACTCTGGTAGAACTGTCCCCTCTCTGTCCCCACAAAGACACTTACACTCTGGTAGAACTGTCCTCTCTCTGTCCCCACAAAGACACTTACAGTCTGGTAGAACTGTCCCCTCTCTGTCCCCACAAAGACACTTACACTCTGGTAGAACTGTCCCCACAAAGACACTTACACTCTGGTAGAACTGTCCCCTCTCTGTCCCCACAAAGACACTTACACTCTGGTAGAACTGTCCCCACAAAGACACTTACACTCTGGTAGAACTGTCCCCTCTCTGTCTCCACAAAGACACTTACACTCTGGTAGAACTGTCCCCTCTCTGTCCCCACAAAGACACTTACACTCTGGTAGAACTGTCCCCTCTCTGTCCCCACAAAGACACTTACACTCTGGTAGAACTGTCCCCTCTCTGTCCCCACAAAGACACTTACACTCTGGTAGAACTGTCCCCACAAAGACACTTACACTCTGGTAGAACTGTCCCCTCTCTGTCCCCACAAAGACACTTACAGTCTGGTAGAACTGTCCCCACAAAGACACTTACACTCTGGTAGAACTGTCCCCTCTCTGTCCCCACAAAGACACTTACACTCTGGTAGAACTGTCCCCTCTCTGTCCCCACAAAGACACTTACAGTCTGGTAGAACTGTCCCCTCTCTGTCCCCACAAAGACACTTACACTCTGGTAGAACTGTCCCCTCTCTGTCCCCACAAAGACACTTACACTCTGGTAGAACTGTCCCCTCTCTGTCCCCACAAAGACACTTACAGTCTGGTAGAACTGTCCCCACAAAGACACTTACACTCTGGTAGAACTGTCCCCTCTCTGTCCCCACAAAGACACTTACACTCTGGTAGAACTGTCCCCTCTCTGTCCCCACAAAGACACTTACACTCTGGTAGAACTGTCCTCTCTCTGTCCCCACAAAGACACTTACACTCTGGTAGAACTGTCCTCTCTCTGGCCCTCATTTATCAACCGTGCGTACGCCAAAATATGGGTGTACGCCGAAATTACCGCAATTCTCGGCATTTACGATTTGCGCCAAAGCTTGAATTTGAACTTGTGCCAAGACAAAAATCACGTCTGGTCGGGAGCTTTGTCCTCGGCTGTTTTTCTGTCGTAGAACAGCGGAGCAGCATTGTTCGACCAGCTGAGAGGCTGTCACAGGCATCGAAACATATGTATTCACTCCTAAAATGTTTATATAAAACTGTATAGGTATGTATATGGGCTAAATGTAAAAAAAAAAAAAAAAAAGTAAAGGAATACATCAACGATGTGTCTTTGTGTCATATGAAATTAGGAGATTTCCAACTTTACAGGCAAGCAATTAAAATCACGCATTTAAAAACAATGTTGCAAGTTAGATGCGTAAGCCATTTAAACAGTGTTTTGCATGATGAGCGCATACATGCGAGGATTTGGGCTGTCTGTGCTGAAATATTTCCACGACGGGACGTTGGAGAGTATAGTGCAGCGCTGCAGCTGCGGAGAGTCCCAACGTGGTAGCCTACTGTAGCCTAATCTACAGCAGGCCTACTCTTTCTGGAGTTACAGTATCAGTATGTGCAATCTCCTCCTCGTTTAATAAACCCGACGCGTCGCTCGAATGCCAAATGTGCCGTGCCAGCGCAAGTGGGAACGCATCGGAGACAGTATAGGCTAAGCCCACCACCACTGTCCAGTGCCACATGAGGCTACGGTTTTGGCTGCAATATTCATATAATTGACAGCGAGGCCATTTAAATAGACTGTCGAACGTGCATGGTCAATTGGTCACGGTGTCACGGACGGACCACAGTGATAGAGAGAGACAGATAGACAGGACAGGAGATGCACCTTGCAAAACAGCAGCGTGTGTGCGCGCCTATTTGTTATATAATTCATGGTTCACAGGTTCAGGTTTTCGTTCACGAATATATCTTGTTAAATGAATAAAGACTAATAATTTAATATACAACTAACAACACAGTGACAGTTGCTTGCAAATTGCGATATGTGGGGGGGGGGGGGTGAGGCGGGCAGCAAGGGAAGCGAAGCGAGAGGAGAAACAGACAGGGTAGTCCTACAGCTTTATTTAATTCATGCAGGTTTATTTATTTAAGATGCAACAAGTTGCGTGTGCGTGCGTGCGTGCGTCTGTGTGTGTGTGTATGGGAGGGGGCAGCAAGGCAACTTAGGCAAGCGAGTGAAACTTTTTTTCCCCTGTAACTATGGTTTCCAGGTCGTATTGCAGTTGTTCATGTCGCAAAAACGAGGGCGAGGCTTGATTTCATAGGGCGTGCCAGATAGATTTCAGCCGTCACATTTATTACTGCTAGGAATGAAATTAAGGAAGGATCAGCTGTTTGCGATCACTTTATAAATGCCGACGCGACGTGGGTGTACTACGAAACCTACGCTCGAATTTGGGGCAGAATTTACACTCAATTGATAAATGAGGGCCTCTGTCTCCACAAAGACACTTACACACTGGTAGAACTGTCCTCTCTGTCCCCACAAAGACACGTACACACTGGTAGAACTGTCCTATCTCTGTCCCCACAAAGACACTTACACACTGGTAGAACTGTCTGTCCTCTCTGTCCCCACAGAGACACTTACACACTGGTAAAACTGTCTGTCCTCTCTGTCCCCACAAAGACACTTACACACTGGTAGAACTGTCTGTCCTCTCTGTCCCCACAAAGACACTTACACACTGGTAGAACTGTCCTCTCTGTCCCCCGGTGACAAAGCGCTTGCCGTCAGGGTTCCAGGCCACACTGGTCAGGCTGTCCTCGTGGGACTGGGACATCTTCGTTCGCAGCTCGCCCGTCTGGGGGGGGGGGGGGGGGGAGAACGAGAAGAAAAGGAGTGGGCGTGTTGGGGGTGGGGGAGAGAGAGATAGAGAGAGAGAGAGGGGGGAGGGGTCAGACAACGAGAGGTCATCGAGTACACCGTCTGTAGACTGCTTTTTATCGGCCATGCACGTTTGTTCCCTTCCCCCTTCCCTCCCTCCCTTCCCCCTTCCCTTCCCCCCCTCCCTCATTCCCTCCATCCTTCCCTCCCTCATTCCCTTCTTCCTCCCTCACTCTCTTCCTGTGTGTGTGTGTGTGTGTGTGTGTGTGTGTGTGTGTGTCTGTGTGTGTGTGTGTGTGTGTGTGTCTGTTTGTGTGTGTGTGTGTGTGTGTGTCTGTGTGTGTGTGTGTGTGTGTGTCTGTTTGTGTGTGTGTGTGTGCGCGTGTCCCTGTGTGTGTGTGTGTGTGTGTGTGTGTGTGTGTGTGTGTGTTTATTACGGATCCCCATTAGTCCTCACTACAGTGAAGACTCTTCCTGGGGTCCAGTAGTCCTCACTACAGTGAAGACTCTTCCTGGGGTCCAGTAGTCCTCACTAGAGTGAAGACTCTTCCTGGGGTCCAGTAGTCCTACAGTGAAGACTCTTCCTGGGGTCCAGTAGTCCTCACTACAGTGAAGACTCTTCCTGGGGTCCAGTAGTCCTCACTACAGTGAAGACTCTTCCTGGGGTCCAGTAGTCCTCACTACAGTGAAGACTCTTCCTGGGGTCCATTAGTCCTACAGTGAAGACTCTTCCTGGGGTCCAGTAGTCCTCACTACAGTGAAGACTCTTCCTGGGGTCCAGTAGTCCTCACTACAGTGAAGACTCTTCCTGGGGTCCAGTAGTCCTCACTACAGTGAAGACTCTTCCTGGGGTCCAGTAGTCCTCACTACAGTGAAGACTCTTCCTGGGGTCCAGTAGTCCTCACTACAGTGAAGACTCTTCCTGGGGTCCAGTAGTCCTCACTACAGTGAAGACTCTTCCTGGGGTCCAGTAGTCCTCACTACAGTGAAGACTCTTCCTGGGGTCCAGTAGTCCTCACTACAGTGAAGACTCTTCCTGGGGTCCAGTAGTCCTCACTACAGTGAAGACTCTTCCTGGGGTCCAGTAGTCCTCACTACAGTGAAGACTCTTCCTGGGGTCCAGTAGTCCTCACTACAGTGAAGACTCTTCCTGGGGTCCAGTAGTCCTCACTACAGTGAAGACTCTTCCTGGGGTCCATTAGTCCTCACTACAGTGAAGACTCTTCCTGGGGTCCAGTAGTCCTCACTACAGTGAAGACTCTTCCTGGGGTCCAGTAGTCCTCACTACAGTGAAGACTCTTCCTGGGGTCCATTAGTCCTCACTACAGTGAAGACTCTTCCTGGGGTCCATTAGTCCTCACTACAGTGAAGACTCTTCCTGGGGTCCAGTAGTCCTCACTACAGTGAAGACTCTTCCTGGGGTCCAGTAGTCCTCACTACAGTGAAGACTCTTCCTGGGGTCCAGTAGTCCTCACTACAGTGAAGACTCTTCCTGGGGTCCAGTAGTCCTCACTACAGTGAAGACTCTTCCTGGGGTCCAGTAGTCCTCACTACAGTGAAGACTCTTCCTGGGGTCCAGTAGTCCTCACTACAGTGAAGACTCTTCCTGGGGTCCATTAGTCCTCACTACAGTGAAGACTCTTCCTGGGGTCTAGTAGTCCTCACTACAGTGAAGACTCTTCCTGATCCCCAGTAGTCCTCACTACAGTGAAGACTCTTCCTGGGGTCCAGTAGTCCTCACTACAGTGAAGACTCTTCCTGGGGTCCAGTAGTCCTCACTACAGTGAAGACTCTTCCTGGGGTCCAGTAGTCCTCACTACAGTGAAGACTCTTCCTGGGGTCCAGTAGTCCTCACTACAGTGAAGACTCTTCCTGGGGTCCAGTAGTCCTCACTACAGTGAAGACTCTTCCTGGGGTCCAGTAGTCCTCACTACAGTGAAGACTCTTCCTGGGGTCCAGTAGTCCTCACTACAGTGAAGACTCTTCCTGGGGTCCAGTAGTCCTCACTACAGTGAAGACTCTTCCTGGGGTCCATTAGTCCTCACTACAGTGAAGACTCTTCCTGGGGTCCAGTAGTCCTCACTACAGTGAAGACTCTTCCTGGGGTCCAGTAGTCCTCACTACAGTGAAGACTCTTCCTGGGGTCCATTAGTCCTCACTACAGTGAAGACTCTTCCTGGGGTCCATTAGTCCTCACTACAGTGAAGACTCTTCCTGGGGTCCAGTAGTCCTCACTACAGTGAAGACTCTTCCTGGGGTCCAGTAGTCCTCACTACAGTGAAGACTCTTCCTGGGGTCCAGTAGTCCTCACTACAGTGAAGACTCTTCCTGGGGTCCAGTAGTCCTCACTACAGTGAAGACTCTTCCTGGGGTCCAGTAGTCCTCACTACAGTGAAGACTCTTCCTGGGGTCCAGTAGTCCTCACTACAGTGAAGACTCTTCCTGGGGTCCATTAGTCCTCACTACAGTGAAGACTCTTCCTGGGGTCTAGTAGTCCTCACTACAGTGAAGACTCTTCCTGATCCCCAGTAGTCCTCACTACAGTGAAGACTCTTCCTGGGGTCCAGTAGTCCTCACTACAGTGAAGACTCTTCCTGATCCCCAGTAGTCCTCACTACAGTGAAGACTCTTCCTGGGGTCCAAACACTCATACAATCAATTTAAAACATAATACAATGTATTTTTTTCATTACATAGTTAAAAACAAAACAAAACATAATTGAAGCTTTCAGTCTTCATGCATTCTAGAAAATATATTACATTACAACAAATGTATACAACAATTTTACAAACGTAACATTGTATATCCTATTAATTGAAATCAAACACTCACCAATCTAACTAAACATGATTTCTTTCCTAATCACTGCTGCCTTCAATTTATTTTTAAAGCTTGATTTATTCTCTATATTAATAATATTCCAATGGGCTCCTGCTCTATACATTGCTGTTCTCTTAAGTGCATTTGTTCTAGGTATCAAAGGTGGAGTAAAGTGACGACCAACAGCCTGTCTGGTGGCATAGCTATGTCTAGTATTGGTGGGTTGTATCTGTAGAAACAACTGTGTAGGTTTACCAGAATGATATATATTAAACAGAAATGTCACAAGGCTACAAGCCAACCTTTGATCCACTCTCATCCATGACAGGGCAGCATGCATCCACTCAACACTAGTTCTCCCAGAACAGTGCAGAGCGAGGCGTGCTGCCCTGTTCTGAGTGAGATGAAGTTTTTCCAAATCCTTTTTTGAAGCACTAGACCAAATTGTGGGGCAGTAATCAAGACTGGACAAAACTAGTGATTGTAACACAAGTTTAACAGTTGAACTAGTCAACAGATGTGCTCCTCTTCTTATCATTGAAATGTTTCTACTCATCTCAGATACCATTTTACTAATTTGCATCGACCACGAAAGAGTTTCATCAATAATCACGCCCAACAACTTGGCCTCTTTAACCTGTTCAATAGCAGTACCTTGTAAAACCAGACTCAGTTCAGGATTAGATCTCAGCATATGTCTAGAACCCAGCATAATACTCTTTGTTTTTAAAACATTCCGTTTTAGCCTATTTGCAATGACCCAGTTAGAAACCAGCATTAACTCCTCTTGTAACAGAAACAGAATTTTCACTTGATACATACATTGTAGTGTCATCTGCATAGATTTCCATACATGCACTTTTTAGTACATGTGGTAAATCATTAACAAAGATGGAGTAAAGCAATGGGGCGGGCCTAGACAACTTCCCTGGGGGACGCCACATTGAGGAGTCACAATCTCTGACAATGCACCATTAAACACTACACATTGTTGCCTGTTGACCAGATAACTTTTCATTAATTCAATAGCACTTTCTTTAAAATGATATGCCGATAACTTCCTGAGCAGCAACTGATGATCTATCACATCGAATGCCGCACTAAAGTCCAAAAGCACAGCACCCACCATTGACTTCTTGTCAATATGTTTAAGACAGTTGTCAGTTAGTGCTGTGGGTGCTGTGCCTGTTGAATATCCAACCTTATATGACCAGTTAGCGCTGTGAGTGCTGTGCCTGTTGAATATCCAACCTTATATGACCAGTTAGCGCTGTGAGTGCTGTGCCTGTTGAATATCCAACCTTATATGACCAGTTAGCGCTGTGAGTGCTGTGCCTGTTGAATATCCAACCTTATATGACCAGTTAGCGCTGTGAGTGCTGTGCCTGTTGAATATCCAACCTTATATGACCAGTTAGCGCTGTGAGTGCTGTGCCTGTTGAATATCCAACCTTATATGACCAGTTAGCGCTGTGAGTGCTGTGCCTGTTGAATATCCAACCTTATATGACCAGTTAGCGCTGTGAGTGCTGTACCTGTTGAATATCCAACCTTATATGCATGCTGACACTCAAGAGTTAATGCTGTATTCTTCAAAATAACCTTGAATTTGTTGATATATAACTTTCTCCATCACTTTACTGAGCACTGGTAAAATACTCACGGGCCTACTATTTTGACCAGTGAACGGTTCCCCACTGCTTTTTGGCAGTGGAGTAACCTTTGCAATTTTCCATAGCTGTGGGAAAACACCATTTTCAAGACACAAATTAAAGATATGGCATATAGGTGTCACAATACACTCTACAGACAACTGCAGTAACCTACCATCTAAATGATCAACTCCACATGGCTTATCACTTTGAATTGAAAATAAAAGCTTTTCTACCTCTTCTACTCCTATCTTCTTGAATTCAAAAGTACACACCTTGTCCTTTATAATCTTGTTTTTTATAATTGAATCAGAAATAATGCCACTCACTGGTAGCACCTGATCTCGAATTGTATTTACTTTTTACTAATGAATAAATTATTAAAGTAATTTGCTATGTCAACTGGTCTAGTGATGACCTTACCCTCTACCTCTATAAATGAACTGGTCTAGTGATGAACTTACCCTCTACCTCTATAAATGAACTGGTCTAGTGATGACCTTACCCTCTACCTCTATAAATGAACTGGTCTAGTGATGACCTTACCCTCTACCTCTATAAATGAACTGGTCTAGTGATGACCTTACCCTCTACCTCTATAAATGAACTGGTCTAGTGATGACCTTACCCTCTACCTCTATAAATGAAGGCACTTTGCCCATTGTATCCCTACCCACAGCTTCATTCAATGTTTTACACAGCTTTTTACTGTCATATTTACATTCCTTTGATAGTAAATAGTGTCGTTTCTTCTTCTGTCTATTCATTTTAGTAATTTTATTCCGAAGGGCTCTATATTTCTGCCAGGTATCAGGGCAGCCAGCTGCAACCGCAGACTGCTTAAGTAAATCTCTCTCTTTTATATATCTTTTTAACTCATCATCTATCCAGGGGGCTTTGATCTTCCTAACAGTACGTTTTTTAATTGGGGCATGTTCATCACAAATATTTGAGAATAATGTTGTAAATATTATTAATGCAGCCTCTGTATTCTTACAATCAAGAACCAAATTCCAGTTCACATTTTTCAAACCGTCAGAACATTTCTTATGCATTATTTTATGAATGATCTTAGGCCCACTTTTGGGCACATTCGCTTTCCAAGTTGTTGCAATTATGTTATGGTTACTAAACCCCACTTGGACAGAAATGGCTTTAGAGCATTTTTCTGGGGCATTTGTAAAAAAATGATCTATACATGAGGACGAACGTGTACCATCTCTATTAACATGGATTCTTGTAGGCTGATTCACAATCTGAGACAAATTGTATACCATGGCTGCATCGCTCAACTTTCTTTTCAAAGAACAGTTACTCGAAAACCAATCTACATTCATATCGGCTGCAAATAATATATCATAATCAAAATCAGTCGCATTTTGTAACATTGTGCAAATATTATTCAAATAATATATACCAGAACTAGGTGGCCTATAGCAACAGCATGTTAAAATGGGCTTCATGTGGTAAATGCACTTGTATCCATAGAGCTTCCACACCATCTATACCTAGGTCTTTTCTATTTTTTGCAGGGATATGATCCTGAATGTAAAATGCTGTCCCTCCTCCATTTTCATCTCTATCTAATCTAATTATGTTGTATCCTTGAACCGCCAACTCAGAATCCTGTATTTTTTCATCTAAGTGTGTTTCTGTGATTGCCATTACATGAATATTATTTTCGTTCAGAATAGAGCACAGTTCAGTAACCTTATTTCTTAGACTACATATATTTAAATGTGCAAACCGTAATCCTTTTTTTGGTAATTTAATAGACATTAAAAACATGTACAAAATGCAATACAAAAGCTAAAACCAAATGAAAAGCTGAATGACCATTCAGCTAATCACCCTCTGACCTCTTGGGCTTAATCACCAGTTTGTCTTAAACAAGCATATTCGCCTTCGCCCCTCTGCCGAGCAGCTTTCAGCTGGGGCATCAAATCTCTTCTTCTCTTCTTGATTAAATCAGAGAAGTCCTCATTGATATAGATGTTTGTTCCCATTAGCTTTTTAGCTTCAGAGAAGATCGCTTGTCGGTCTTTAAATCTCAGCAACTTCACAACGATTTGCCTTGGCCTGCCCTGATCCTGAAACTGACCCACTCTATGAGCACGTTCAATTTCAATCTTTCTGCCCTCCAAACCCAGTTTCTCCTCCAGCATAGATCGAACCTTTTTCTCAGATGTCTCCCAAGGTTCTCCTCTCTCATCAGTCAGGCCGTCAACAATTATGTTGCTCCGTCTAGATTGATTCTCCATAAAATCCATGTGTGTGTGTCCCTGTGTGTGTGTGTGTGTGTGTGTCCCTGTGTGTGTGTGTGTGTGTGTGCGTGTCCCTGTGTGCGTGCGACGTGCGTCTGTGTGTTACCTGGACGTTCCAGAGCCACAGCTCAGAGCAGTCGTCCGGTCCACAGGCGATCAGGAAGGTGTC